>NC_048571.1:90116628-90210374 GCF_013265735.2 Oncorhynchus mykiss
TACAGAGACTGAATCAACAAGACCAGCTACAGAGACTGAATCAACAAGACCAACTACATAGACTGTATCAACAAGACCAGCTACATAGACTGAATCAGCAAGACCAGCTACATTGACTGTTTCAACAAGATCAGCTACATAGACTGTATGTGCAATACCAGCTACATAGACTGTATATGCAAGACCAGCTACACATACTGAATCAACAAGACCATCTATGTAGACTGAATCAGCAAGACCCGCTACATAGACTGTTTATACAATATCAGCTCCATTGACTGATTAAACAAGACCAGTTACATAGACTGTACATGCAAGACCAGCTACATAGACTGTATCAACAAGACCAGCTACATAGACTGTATATGCATGACCAGCTACATAGACTGTATATGCATGACCAGCTACATAGACAGTATCAACAAGACCAGCAAAATAGACTGTATCAACAAGACCAGCTACATAGACTGTATCAACAAGACCAGCTACATAGACTGTATCAACAAGACCAGCTACATCGACTGTATCAACAAGACCAGCTACATAGACTGTATCAACAAGACCAGCTACATAGACTGTATCAACAAGACCAGCTACATAGACTGTATCAACAAGACCAGCTACATCGACTGTATCAACAAGACCAGCTACATCAACGTAATCAACAAGATCAGCTACATAGACTGAATCAGCAAGACCAGCTACATAGACTGTTTATACAAGACCAGCTACATAGACTGTATCAACAAGACCAGCTACATAGACTGTATCAACAAGACCAGCTACATAGACTGTATCAACAAGACCAGCTACATAGACTGAATCAACAAGACCAGCTACATCAACGTAATCAACAAGACCAGCTACATAGACTGAATCAACACGATCAGCTACATAGACTGTATCAACACGATCAGCTACATAGACTGTATATTCAAGACCAGCTACATAGACTGGATGAACAAGATTAGCTACAGACTGTATCAACAAGACCAGCTGCATAGGCTGTATCAACAAGACCAGCTACATCAACGTAATCAAGAAGACCAGCTATATAGACTGTATCAACATGATCAGCTACATAGACTGTATCAACAAGACCAGCTACATAGACTGTATCAACAAGACCAGCTACATAGACTGAATCAACACGATCAGCTACATAGACTGTATCAACAAGATCAGCTACATAGACTGTATCAACAAGACCAGCTACATAGACTGTATCAACAAGACCAGCTGTAGAAAGATCACAGCAGTAAAGCATCATCCCTTTTTCCCAACAAATCCTTCTTCAACACCATGTTGATGCTACTCTTTAGATTGATATAACTCCCTCAGCTCTGTCTTTTATTTCTCCGTTCACCTTCTCATCTGTTAACATAAACAGCTGGTCATTTATATATTTCAATGAGCAGCTGGCCCATGTTGACTCCATTGCTTCCCACAGTTTGTGTGGTGGACCATTCTTGCTACACACAGGAAACTGTTCATGTTAGCATGCAAAAAACAGCAGCTTTGCAGTTCCTGACACAAACCGGTGCACCTGGCACCTACGGCAATACCCCGTTCGAAGGCACTTCAATATGTTGTCTTGCCTTATACTGTACTGTACCCAGACAGTCTTATACTGTACTGTACCCAGACAGTCTTAGAATCAGAAGTACATATGTCTCCTTGATCATATACCAATGTTCTCTTCTCCAGTTGAATGAATAGTATCTATTGTATGTTCATACCAATGTTCCCCTCTCCAGTTGTGTGGTGGATGAGATGGATTTCTCGGCCTTGGAACTAGATGAGGCTCTCAGGAAGTTCCAAGCTCACATCAGAGTCCAGGGTGAGGCCCAAAAGGTGGAAAGACTCATAGAAGCATACAGGTAACACTAACCCTATATACTACGACACCACTTTTTTTTTTTTTTAACTAGACAAGTCAGTTAAGTCAATGAGGGCCTAGGAACAGTGGGTTAACTGCCTGTTCAGGGGCAGAACGACAGATTTGCACTACCACCATACTGCCACACCACTACCACTACCACAATACTGCCACACAGCTACCACAATACTAACACAATACTACCACAATACTACCACTCCACTACCACAATACTGCCACACCGCTACCACAGTACTGACACACAGCTACCACTACCACAATACTACCACACTCCTACTGCACAACCACAATGCTAACACACCACTACCAACCCACACCACACCACTACCACACCACCACCACCACAATACTACCACAACACTACCACACTACTTCCAGACCAATACCACACCATACTACCAGACAATACCATACCATACTACCAGACCAATACCACACCACTGCTACCACTACCACAATTCTACCACCCCACTACCACAATACTACCACACCACAAATACTACCACACCACTACCACACCACAAATACTACCACAATATTACCACACCACTACCCCACCACCACTACCACACTACTGCCACTACCACAATACTACCACACCCACACCACTACCATAGTACTACCACACCACTGCCACATCACTGCCACTACCACAGTACTATCACACCACTATCACACCACTACCACAGTACTACCACAGTACTACCACACCACTACCACACCACTACCACAGTACTACCACAGTACTACCACACCACTACCACAGTACTGCCACTACTACACCACTACCACAGTACTATCACACCACTACCACAGTACTATCACACCACTACCGCAGTACTATCACACCACTACCGCAGTACTATCACACCACTACCACACCACTGCCACATCACTGCCACTACCACAGTACTACCACACCACTACCGCAGTACTACCACACCACTACCACAGTACTACCACTACTACACCACTACCACAGTACTACCACACCACTACCACAGTACTACCACAGTACTACCACTACTACACCACTACCACAGTACTATCACACCACTACCACAACACTACCTAGCCAGTAGACACCTGACAGGGATAGGCCCAGAAGGTGGAGAGACTCAAAGATGCATACATCGCTATTTCTCCCTCTCTTTCTGTATCTCTGTTTGTCTCTCTCTCTCTCTTTCTGTCTCTAACTCTTTGTCTCTCTGTTTCTGTCTCATTCAGTCTCCCTCTCTTTCTATCTATATCTCTCTGTGTAAATATATATCTTGCATTTTCCTTTTCCGAATGGGCGGTTATTAGAATGCATAAGATTCTCTATTTACGGTATCATAGCTTCTCAAGGTCCAAATGAAACACTGTGCACCTGGCGACCTGGTTAGCGCGCACTGCGCCCGGCCTGCCACAGGAGTCGCTAGTGCGCGATGAGACAAGGATATCCCGACTGGCCAAACCCTCCCTAACCCAGACGATGCTAGGCCAATTGAGCCTGGGCTCGACCTGGGCTCGACCCGGCCTGAGAATTGAACCCTGTGGCACCCCCATAGACTGCCTGATGTCTGGACAACAGGCCCTCCGATTTCAAATCAAATTTTATTTGTCACATACACATGGTTAGCAGATGTTAATGCGAGTGTAGCGAAATGCTTGTGCTTCTAGTTCCGACAATGCAGTAATAACCAGTAATCTAACTAACAATTCCAAAACTACTGTCTTGTACACAGTGTAAGGGGATAAAGAATATGTACATAAGGATATATGAATGAGTGATGGTACAGAGCAGCATAGGCAAGATACAGTAGATGGTATCGAGTACAGTATATACATATGAGATGAGTATGTAAACAAAGTGGCATAGTTAAAGTGGCTAGTGATACATGTATTACATAAGAATACAGTCAATGATATAGAGTACAGTATATACAGTGCCTTGCGAAAGTATTCGGCCCCCTTGAACTTTGCGACCTTTTGCCACATTTCAGGCTTCAAACATAAAGAAATAAAACTGTATTTTTTTGTGAAGAATCAACAACAAGTGGGACACAATCATGAAGTGGAACGACATTTATTGGATATATCAAACTTTTTTAACAAATCAAAAACTGAAAAATTGGGCGTGCAAAATTATTCTATATCTGTTCTTTGTTCTAATATTTGTGAGTGGGGCATGCTTATTTAAGATGGTGGTTTGAGCTGCCCCATCCCCATCCATAGGGGTATTAGGCAGAGATGCCCAATTTCAGGACAGTTATATTTTCTGGCAATTGAACCAATGCTTTGATTTTTAAGAGCGAGGCTTACTTGTTTCTCTGTGCCAGGGGTTATGAAGGGTCCAATGATAGCACTGCCTGCGTATGCAGATGACATGACTGTTTTTAAAGGTGGGCCTCCTCAGCTAGAGTCAATTGGCAAAAGAGTGAATCGCTGTGGGCAGGTCAGCTTCAGATAGGGTCCACTTCACGGTTACCAGGTCAGCTTCAGATGGTGTCCACTCTGCGATAACGTGTAGGGCTTCAGGTAGGGTCCACTACACGGTTACCAGGTCAGCTTTAGATAGGGTCCCCTCCACAGTCACCAGGTCAGCTTCATATAAGGTCCACTTCACGGTTACCAGGTCAGCTTCAGATAGGGTCCACTTCACGGTTACCAGGTCAGCTTCAGATAGCGTCCACCCACGATAACCAGTAGGGCTTCAGGTAGGGTCTGCTCCACAGTTACCAGGTCAGCATCACATAGGGTCCGCTCCACGGTCAGCTTCAGATAGCTACAGATAGGGTCCCCTCCACAGTCATCAAGTCAGCTTCAGATAAGGTCCGCTTCAGATAGGGTCCACTCCACGGTCACCAGGTCAGCTTCAGTCAGATAGGGTCGGCTCCACGGCCACCAGGTCGGCTTCAGTTACGGTCCTCTCCATGGTCACCAGGTCAGCTTCAGATAGGGTCTCATAGGGTCTCCTCCATGGTCACCAGGTCAGCTTCAGATAGGGTCCTCTCCATGGTCAGCTTCAGATAGGGTCATCTCCATGGTCACCAGGGGGGCAGAGATCGGATGAAGACTTTGGGGGGTTTTCTAGGCTCAGATGTTTTTCAAAAAGAACTAGGAGGGTGTAGTGGAGAAGGTGTGTGCCAGATTGTCTCGTTGAAAATGGGTGCTACCCCAGCTGTCCTATAAGGAAAGGGTGCTGGTAGCCAATAACCTACCCTGTGGCACAGAATTATGATTTTACAGCCATACAAGAACTTCAAACGACCCTTGTCAATTTCTGCTGGTCTGGACATCATTGGGTTAAAGCTGTAGGCAATTTCTTCTAGGATCATGGCTTTCCAGCTTCAAGCAGCCCAGAGACTGTTGTACAGTGATTGTTCTAGCTCGGTCATTACAGCCTTCACATTGACGAGGAGAGCTGGCTGTTTGGGCTTAGACAAGCACCTTTTCCTCTTAAAGCTGGAGGGGGGTGATTTTTCTGGCCTGACTCCATTCCATGAGTCTGTTATACAGGCTGGGAGAGTTTAACTTGTCCCGTAAGGCCGGCACGCCACCAGATATGTGGCTTTTTGAAGAGCCTATCTTTTTTATAATACTGCCATTCAGTCCCATGCTATGTGTTCAGTCAGCCTACATTCATGCCTGTTAGGTGTGTACCACGCTGGGTCATCTGATGTGGAGCAAAAGAAGATCTTTGGAGGAGCTGAGAGAAAGAGTAGGGATCCGTCGTAGCTGAGGTCTGTGACTCCTTGCCAGTACTTCATCAGCAGTATGTGACTGATACTTCTGACTCTGATCGGTGGACGGAGGGTCTGGATGATGTGTTCCATGCACTGATTGTTAGTGCTGCAGCTGGGGCATTAGAGGAGGACGTGGGGATGCTGCTTTCATTCCATACCCCGGAGCTGGGGGAGTGTAAAAGTGTCCGATGCTTCTTCCCTGGAATGGGTAAAATCGACAAGGTGGGCAGGTGTGTTTGGTCCAGGTGCCTCCCCAAAAGGCTGTTGGCAATCTTTCCAATGGAGGATAATACATGGAGCTATAACCAGCAACATAGAGGATAATACATGGAGCTATAGCCACCAACGTAGAGGATAATACATGGAGCTATAGCCACCAACGTAGAGGATAATACATGGAGCTATAGCCACCAACGTAGAGGATAATACATGGAGCTATAGCCACCAACGTAGAGGATAATACATGGAGTTATAGCCACCAACGTAGAGGATAATACATGGGGCTATAGCCACCAACGTAGGGGATAATACATGGAGCTATAGCCACCAACGTAGAGGATAATACATGGAGCTATAGCCACCAACGTAGAGGATAATACATGGAGCTATAGCCACCAACGTAGAGGATAATACATGGAGCTATAGCCACCAACGTAGAGGATAATACATGGAGCTATAGCCACCAACGTAGAGGATAATACATGGAGCTATAGCCACCAACGTAGAGGATAATACATGGAGCTATAGCCACCAACGTAGAGGATAATACATGGAGCTATAGCCACCAACGTTGAGGATAATACATGGAGCTATAGCCACCAACGTAGAGGATAATACATGGGGCTATAGCCACCAACGTAGGGGATAATACATGGAGCTATAGCCACCAACGTAGAGGATAATACATGGAGCTATAGCCACCGACGTAGAGGATAATACATGGAGCTATAGCCACCAACGTAGAGGATAATACATGGGGCTATAGCCACCAACGTAGAGGATAATACATGGAGCTATAGCCACCAACGTAGAGGATAGTACATGGAGCTATAACCACCAACGTAGAGGATAATACATGGAGCTATAGCCACCAACGTAGAGGATAATACATGGAGCTATAGCCACCAACGTAGAGGATAATACATGGAGCTATAGCCACCAACGTAGAGGATAATACATGGAGCTATAGCCACCGACGTAGAGGATAATACATGGAGCTATAGCCACCAACGTAGAGGATAATACATGGGGCTATAGCCACCAACGTAGAGGATAATACATGGAGCTATAGCCACCAACGTAGAGGATAGTACATGGAGCTATAACCACCAACGTAGAGGATAATACATGGAGCTATAGCCACCAACATGCATCTGGTACACCTGGATCCTACTGTTGGGGAGGGGTGTCCATTCTGTACTGAGACTGAACTCTGGCACATCTGCTCATACAGTGTCCCAGGGTGGTCATGATGATCACTATTTGTTTCTCAGCTCTGGGGGAGGTTTTGTCTTCCCAAACTGTTTAAATTTGGGCCAAAGTACAGGTTTAGTGTTGTGTTTTTAATCGAGTTTTTTTGTTCGTTTGAGTGTTCGTGTTGTGGGTTCCCAAAACCCAATAAAAAAAAAAATTTTCAACTCAAACGCTCTCTCTCTTTCTGTCTCTGTCTTTCGGTGACTTTCTTTCTCATTCTCTCATTATTTCTCCCTCCGACAGCTTGAGGTACTATATCTGTAACCCCGGGGTGGTACGTCAGTTCTGTTTTCTTACGGTTAGGTTTACATTTACGTCTATATAATACAGGATGTTGTTCTCTCACCAGTCAGAGGTACTGTATCTGTAACCCCGGGGTGGTACGACAGTTCCGTAACCCCGACACCATCTTCATCCTGGCGTTCGCCATCATCCTCCTCAACACTGACATGTACTCTCCCAACGTCAAGCCAGAGAGGAAGATGAAGCTGGAGGACTTCGTCAAGAACCTCAGAGGTAGAAATCCATTGCGGTATTCATGGTCTGTAACTAACTCCTGACCTCTGTCTAATAGAACCTGTTCATGCACTACAGCTTGATGAATGTCCCTGTCTAGAATGTGTTTATATTGTGTCATGGCTTAGCAGTGGAACTCAAGCAAAGCAGAGTTTCTTTAACCAGAACAGAACAACATTTCTCTGACTATACAGTGCATTTGGAAAGTAATCAAACTTCTTGACTTGCATTTTTTTTCTCATCAATCTACACACAGTACACACAATGTTTGCTAAAAAAACAGAAATACCTTATTTACCTAACTATTCAGACCATTTTACACGGTGGCTAGGAAAAACTCCCTAAAAAAGCCAGAACCTAGGAAGAAACCAGGCTCTGAGGGGTGGCCAGTCCTCATCTGGCTGTGCCGGGTGGAGATTATAAAAGAACATGGCCAAGATGTTCAAACATTCATAGATGACCTGCAAGGTCAAATAATAATAATCACAGTGGTTGTAGAGGGTGCAACTGGTCAGCACCTCGGGAGTGAATGTCAGTTGGCTTTTCATAGCCGATCATAGCCAATCAAATACAGGTGTGCCAAGCTTGTAGCGTCATACCCAGGAAGACTCGAGGCTGTAATTGCTGCCAAAGGTGCTTCAACAATGTACCGAGTAAAGGGTCTGGATAACTGTAAATATGATATTTCTAAAAACCAGTTTTTTTTATCATTATGATGTATTGTGTGTATTTTGATGAGATGAAACAACTATTTAATACATTTTAGGATGAGGTTGTAACGTAACAATGTGGCGAAAGTAAAGGGTCTGAATACTTTCCGAATGCACTGTATGTGTATGCCAATTGATCTGATTTTGACTAGTGGAAAAGCAGAGTGATTCAAACTCAATCTCACAAACCTTTCTAAAGGGAAACACAGTATTTCTGTGCATATTACTGTGAACGTACAGTATGTGTATCTCTAGCGGGGATGGAGAGGACATCTAGCTGGAGATGCTCATAGGGTTAGATACAAGGGGTTAGATTTAGAGTTAGTTGTAACATTGTATCAACTATTTCTCCAGGTGTGGATGATGGAGGGGACATCCCACGGGAGATGCTGACAGGTATATATGAGAGGATCAGGAAGAGGGAACTGAAGACCAACGAAGATCACGTCTCTCAGGTCCAGAAGGTCGAGAAACTCATTGTTGGGAAGAAACCGGTGAGTTTAGACTCTGTGCTGCCATGGACACATTTCAATAGGTCACAGTGAGTTTAGACTCTGTGCTGCCATGGACACATTTCAATAGGTCACAGTGAGTTTAGACTCTGTGCTGCCATGGACACATTTCAATAGGTCACAGTGAGTTTAGACTCTGTGCTGCCATGGACACATTTCAATAGGTCACAGTGAGTTTAGACTCTGTGCTGCCATGGACACATTTCAATAGGTCACAGTGAGTTTAAACCCTTTGCTGCCATGGACACATTTCAATAGGTCACAGTGAGTTTAGACTCTGTGCTGCCATGGACACATTTCAATAGGTCACAGTGAGTTTAGACTCTGTGCTGCCATGGACACATTTCAATAGGTCACAGTGAGTTTAGACTCTGTGCTGCCATGGACACATTTCAATAGGTCACAGTGAGTCATGGACACATTTCAATAGGTCACAGTGAGTTTAGACTCTGTGCTGCCATGGACACATTTCAATAGGTCACAGTGAGTCATGGACACATTTCAATAGGTCACAGTGAGTTTAGACTCTGTGCTGCCATGGACACATTTCAATAGGTCACAGTGAGTTTAGACTCTGTGCTGCCATGGACACATTTCAATAGGTCACAGTGAGTTTAGACTCTGTGCTGCCATGGACACATTTCAATAGGTCACAGTGAGTTTAGACTCTGTGCTGCCATGGACACATTTCAATAGGTCACAGTGAGTTTAAACCCTTTGCTGCCATGGACACATTTCAATAGGTCACAGTGAGTTTAGACTCTGTGCTGCCATGGACACATTTCAATAGGTCACAGTGAGTTTAGACTCTGTGCTGCCATGGACACATTTCAATAGGTCACAGTGAGTTTAGACTCTGTGCTGCCATGGACACATTTCAATAGGTCACAGTGAGTTTAGACTGCAGCCATGGACACATTTCAATAGGTCACAGTGAGTTTAGACTCTGTGCTGCCATGGACACATTTCAATAGGTCACAGTGAGTTTAGACTCTGTGCTGCCATGGACACATTTCAATAGGTCACAGTGAGTTTAGACTCTGTGCTGCCATGGACACATTTCAATAGGTCACAGTGAGTCATGGACACATTTCAATAGGTCACAGTGAGTTTAGACTCTGTGCTGCCATGGACACATTTCAATAGGTCACAGTGAGTCATGGACACATTTCAATAGGTCACAGTGAGTTTAGACTCTGTGCTGCCATGGACACATTTCAATAGGTCACAGTGAGTTTAGACTCTGTGCTGCCATGGACACATTTCAATAGGTCACAGTGAGTTTAGACTCTGTGCTGCCATGGACACATTTCAATAGGTCACAGTGAGTTTAGACTCTGTGCTGCCATGGACACATTTCAATAGGTCACAGTGAGTTTAAACCCTTTGCTGCCATGGACACATTTCAATAGGTCACAGTGAGTTTAGACTCTGTGCTGCCATGGACACATTTCAATAGATCACAGTGAGTTTAGACTCTGTGCTGCCATGGACACATTTCAATAGGTCACAGTGAGTTTAGACTCTGTGCTGCCATGGACACATTTCAATAGGTCACAGTGAGTTTAGACTCTGTGCTGCCATGGACACATTTCAATAGGTCACAGTGAGTTTAGACTGCTGCCATGGACACATTTCAATAGGTCACAGTGAGTTTAGACTCTGTGCTGCCATGGACACATTTCAATAGGTCACAGTGAGTTTAGACTGCTGCCATGGACACATTTCAATAGGTCACAGTGAGTTTAGACTGCAGCCATGGACACATTTCAATAGGTCACAGTGAGTTTAGACTCTGTGCTGCCATGGACACATTTCAATAGGTCACAGTGAGTTTAGACTCTGTGCTGCCATGGACACATTTCAATAGGTCACAGTGAGTTTAGACTCTGTGCTGCCATGGACACATTTCAATAGATCACAGTGAGTTTAGACTCTGTGCTGCCATGGACACATTTCAATAGGTCACAGTGAGTTTAGACTCTGTGCTGCCATGGACACATTTCAATAGGTCACAGTGAGTTTAGACTCTGTGCTGCCATGGACACATTTCAATAGGTCACAGTGAGTTTAGACTGCTGCCATGGACACATTTCAATAGGTCACAGTGAGTTTAGACTCTGTGCTGCCATGGACACTATTCAATAGGTCACAGTGAGTTTAGACTGCTGCCATGGACACATTTCAATAGGTCACAGTGAGTTTAGACTGCTGCCATGGACATATGTGACAAACTGCCTTGATTCGGTCTTATGTAGCACAATTTTAAATGTTTTTTTTTTACATTGGATGAAAGTAGAGACTCAGAGCTACATCATACACTGCAGTTGAGGAACAATGGGAAAGTCATTCTGCTTTGAGAGTTGATAAACTTGTCATCCCACTTTTGAGAAAATGGCATTTTAATTATAGGTAGCTAACTAGCAGGGGGAAAAGTCAGTACTAGCAGGGGGGGAAAGTCAGTACTAGCAGGGGGGAAAAGTCAGTATTAGCAGGGGGGGAAAGTCGGTACTAGCAGGGGGGAAAAGTCAGTACTAGCAGGGGGAAAAGTCAGTACTAGCAGGGGGATAAAGTCAGTGCTAGCAGGGGGATAAAGTCAGTGCTAGCAGGGGTGAAACTCAGTGCTAGCAGGGGGGAAAACTCAGTGCTAGCAGGGGGGAAAACTCAGTTCTAATAGGGGAAAAGTCAGTACAAGCAGGGGGGAAAAGTCAGTACTAGCAGGGGGGAAACTCAGTGCTAGCAGAGGGGAAACTCAGTGCTAGCAGAGGAAAAGTCAGTACTAGCAGGGGTGAAACTCAGTGCTAGCAGGGGGGAAAACTCAGTGCTAGCAGGGGGGAAAACTCAGTTCTAATAGGGGAAAAGTCAGTACAAGCAGGGGTGAAAAGTCAGTGCTAGCAGGGGTGAAACTCAGTGCTAGCAGGGGGGAAAACTCAGTGCTAGCAGGGGGGAAAACTCAGTTCTAATAGGGGAAAAGTCAGTACAAGCAGGGGGGAAAAGTCAGTACTAGCAGGGGGGAAACTCAGTGCTAGCAGAGGGGAAACTCAGTGCTAGCAGAGGAAAAGTCAGTACTAGCAGGGGGAAAAGTCAGTACAAGCAGGGGGGAAAAGTCAGTACTAGCAGGGGGGAAACTCAGTGCTAGCAGAGGGGAAACTCAGTGCTAGCAGAGGAAAAGTCAGTACTAGCAGGGGGAAAAGTCAGTACTAGCAGGGGGGAAACTCAGTACTAGCAGGGGGGAAAAGTCAGTACTAGCAAGGGGGAAAAGTCAGTACTAGCAAGGGGGAAAAGTCAGTACTAGCAAGGGTGAAAAGTCAGTACTAGCAAGGGGGAAAAGTCAGTACTAGCAAGGGGGAAAAGTCAGTACTAGCAGAGGGGAAAGTCAGTACTAGCAGAGGGGAAAGTCAGTACTAATAGGGGAAAAGTCAGTACTAGCAGTGGGGAAAAGTCAGTACTCGCAGAGGGGAAACTCAGTACTAATAGGGGAAAAGTCAGTACTAGCAGTGGGGAAAAGTCAGTACTCGCAGAGGGGAAACTCAGTACTAATAGGGGAAAAGTCAGTACTAGCAGGGGGGAAAAGTCAGTACTCGCAGAGGGGAAACTCAGTACTAATAGGGGAAAAGTCAGTACTAGCAGGGGGGAAAGTCAGTACTAGCAGGGGGGAAAATTCAGTACTAGCAGGGGGAAAAGTCAGTACTAGCAGGGGATAAACTCAGTGCTAGCAGAGGGGAAACTCAGTACTAATAGGGGAAAAGTCAGTACTAGCAGGGGGGAAAAGTCAGTACTCACAGAGGGGAAACTCAGTACTAATAGGGGAAAAGTCAGTACTAGCAGGGGGGAAAGTCAGTACTAGCAGGGGGGAAAATTCAGTATTAGCAGGGGGGAAAAGTCAGTATTAGCAGGGGGGGAAAGTCAGTACTAGCAAGGGGAAAAATCAGTACTAGCAAGGGGAAAAGTCAGTACTAGCAAGGGGGAAAAGTCAGTACTGGCAAGGGGGATACGTCAGTACTGGCAAGGGGGATAAGTCAGTACTAGCAAGAGGAAAAGTCAGTGCTAGCAAGGGGGAAAAGTCAGTACTAGCATAAGGGAAAAGTCAGTACTAGCAGGGGGGAAAAGTCAGTACTAGCAGGGGGGAAAAGTCAGTACTAGCAGGGGGGAAAAGTCAGTACTATCAGGGGGGAAAGTCAGTACTAGTAAGGTGGGATAGGTCTGTAGGGGGCCCAAAGGGTGTGACCAGGCATACCATACGCTCCTCAGGTGACAGCTGGTTGGGTCCAGGCCCTATTGGGTGTGTCCATGCATGCCATACTTCCCTCAGATGACAGCCGGTTAGGTCCACACCCTATCTGGTTTCACCCATTAAGAAAGAGATCATGAGAAAATGTGGAGAAAATGTTAAAGGTTGATTGCGCCTATCGGTTTTTTGCTGATTTAAGAGGCTTGAACGCCAAGACACCTCTCAACGCTTACCCAATACCCAATGCATGACATCCTATAGTCCTTGTATGGTGCTACTTGGTTTAACACTCTGGACCTGCAGTCTGGCTACTGGCAAATTGAGATGGATGAGAAGAACAAAGAAAATACCGCGATACAGTCCTTTTGGACTTAACCATGCTGGAGCGACCTTTCAGAGAATGATGGAGAGTTCTTGGGGAACTGCGAGGTGTCAACTTTTGTCAACTGTTTTGTCTACATAGGTGACATCATAGTCTACTCCCCCAACAAGCAGCAGCATGTGGCTGACCTCAATGCTGTTTTCAGCAAACTCCATTATGTCAACTTGACATTGAACATGAAGAAATGCCATTTCCTGAAGACTCAGCTAAAGTTCCTTGGACATATTATCTAAGAAAAGGGATGGAAATAAATCCAGACAAGGCATCGGCGGTGACCAACTATTCTACTCCCTATGACTTACCAAGTCAATCGAATGTATTTATAAAGCCCTTTTTCTATCAGTAGTTGTCACAATGTGCTATACAGAAACCCAGCCTAAATCCCCAAAGAGCAAGCAATGCAGAAAGATGGTATTTAGGAAAAACTCCCTAGAAAAGCAGGAACCTAGGAAGAAACCTGGAGAGGAACAAGCCTTAAGGCCAGATCATCCTTCAAGATGTTCAAACGTTTATATATGACCAGCAGGGGCAAATAATAACCACAGTGGTTATAGAGGGTGCAACAGGTCAGCACCTCAAGAGTAAATGTCAGTTCATAGCCGAGCATTCAGACGTCGAGACAACCAGTGTGGCGTGGCGGTAGGGGGAGTGAGAGACTCTCACATGGATCGGCAGACAATTCAATAAAAATGTAGCTCCTGGGCCTCCCGGTTAGCGCAGTGGTTAAGGGCGCTGTACTGCAGTGCCAGCTGTGCCACCAGAGACTCTGGGTCCGCGCCCAGGCTCTGTCGTTACCAGCCGTGACCCGGAGGTCCGTGGGGCGACACACAATATGCTCAGCGTCGTCCGGGTTAGAGAGGGTTTGGCTGGTAGGGATATCCTTGTCTCATCGCGCACCAGCGACTCCTGTGGCGGGCCGGGCGCAGTGTGCACTAACCAAGGTTGCCAGGTGCACAGTGTTTCCTCCGACACATTGGTGCGGCTGGCTTCCGGGTTGGATGTGTGCTGTGTTAAGAAGCAGTGCGGCTTGGTTGGGTTGTGTATCGGAGGAATTTCAACCTTTGTCTCTCCCGAGCCCGTACGGGAGTTGTAGCGATGAGACAAGATAGTAGCTACTAAACAATTGGATACCACGGAAAAATATATATATATATATATATATATATTTTTTAGCTCAAACTGCCTCCAGCTGTTTGCTGAGAAATTCTAGTCCTGTGTATTGTCACAAAGAATGACTTGATCTCTCTCTCTTTCTTACCACCCCCCAAATGCAGATTGGTTCTCTGCACCATGGTCTAGGCTGTGTTCTGTCCCTGCCACACCGCAGGTTGGTGTGTTACTGCAGGTTGTTTGAGGTTCCAGACACCAACAAGCCTCAGAAACTGGGTCTGCACCAGAGAGAGATCTTCCTCTTCAATGACCTGGTGGTGGTATGTACTGTAGAACTGAACTCTGTCTGGCTCTAGTTATTTCTCTAGTACATTCTCACCCAGGAGAAACTCTTCAATCCTGGTCCTTTGGACACACAGCGTGTTCACATTGTTGTTTCTGATGTACAGAGGGAACATTAGTCTGTTTATGACCAAGTCCTGAATGTCCCTGTGTGTTTTTTCCCCAACTAGGTGACAAAGATCTTCCAGAAGAAGAAGAACTGTGTGACATACAGCTTCAGACAGTCCTTCTCCCTTCATGGGATGCAGGTGCTGCTGTTTGAGAACCAGTGTAAGTATCTACTGCTGTGATGTTTCTGTGTGCCTCTGGGCGGTGGTCCTAAGTACAGATTCAGACTGCTTTCAATTAATATTCTATATTGAGCATGATTTTAAGTCCAGGACCAGGCTTAATC
This sequence comes from Oncorhynchus mykiss, assembly GCF_013265735.2. NCBI lineage: Eukaryota > Metazoa > Chordata > Actinopteri > Salmoniformes > Salmonidae > Oncorhynchus > Oncorhynchus mykiss. The sequence goes on from NC_048571.1 coordinate 90,131,927, forward strand.
TGTGTCTGGGAAACTATTATTAAATCTCTGGTGCTGCCCTATGAAGCTGAAACTATTATTAAACCCTCTGGTGCTGCCCTATGAAGCTGAAACTATTATTAAACCCTCTGGTGCTGCCCTATGAAGCTGAAACTATTATTAAACCTCTGGTGCTGCCCTATGAAGCTGAAACTATTATTAAACCCCCTGGTGCTGCTCTATGAAGCTGAAACTATTATTAAACCCTCTGGTGCTGCTCTATGAAGCTGAAACTATTATTAAACCCTCTGGTGCTGCCCTATGAAGCAAAAACTATTATTAAACCCTCTGGTGCAGCCCTATGAAGCTGAAACTATTATTAAACCCTCTGGTGCTGCCCTATGAAGCTGAAACTATTATTAAACCCTCTGGTGCTGCCCTATGAAGCTGAAACTATTATTAAACCCTCTGGTGCTGCCCTATGAAGCTGAAACTATTATTAAACCCTCTGGTGCTGCTCTATGAAGCTGAAACTATTATTAAACCCTCTGGTGCTGCCCTATGAAGCTGAAACTATTATTAAACCCTCTGGTGCTGCCCTATGAAGCTGAAACTATTATTAAATCCTCTGGTGCTGCCCTATCAAGCTGAAACTATTATTACATCTCTGGTGCTGCCCTATGAAGCTGAAACTATTATTAAGCCCTCTGGTGCTGCCCTATGAAGCTGAAACTAGTATTAAACCCTCTGGTGCTGCCCTATGAAGCTGAAACTATTATTAAACCCTCTGGTGCTGCCCTATGAAGCTGAAACTATTATTAAACCCTCTGGTGCTGCCCTATGAAGCTGAAACTATTATTAAACCCTCTGGTGCTGCCCAATGAAGCTGAAACTATTATTAAACCCTCTGGTGCTGCCCTATGAAGCTGAAACTATTATTAAACCCTCTGGTGCTGCCCTATGAAGCTGAAACTATTATTAAACCCTCTGGTGCTGCCCTATGAAGCTGAAACTATTATTAAACCCTCTGGTGCTGCCCTATGAAGCTGAAACTATTATTAAACCTCTGGTGCTGCCCTATGAAGCTGAAACTATTATTAAACCCTCTGGTGCTGCCCTATGAAGCTGAAACTATTATTAAACCCCCTGGTGCTGCTCTATGGAGCTGAAACTATTATTAAGCCCTCTGGTAATGCAACCTACTTTCGGGTTAAATGTTATTTTTCTTGTGATGTCATCCCTCCTAGACTATCCTAACGGTGTGCGGTTAACTTCGGCGGTTCCCCGAGCAGATGTCAAGCCTTTAATCAACTTCAACGCTCCCAACCCTCAGGACAGGAAGAAGTTCACTGACGACCTGAGAGAATCCATTGCCGAGGTCCAGGAGATGGAGAAATACCGCATAGAGTGTGAGTAGTGGAAATACCTAGGTTTGAACCTCAAGACTGCTGAAAATAAATAAGTAACATGGCGTCGACAGACATGACAGCTCTGCTTCTAGCTCCTAAGCAACTTTGCAGTATTCAGTTTTTTGTGTGTGTTATTGCTTGCATTATTAGCGTTTTTTTATGTTATTACATACACACAGTTTTCCCTTGAAGATTGGTCAAAAATCCCAGTGGCTAGATGTGCCAAGCTTATAGAGACATACTCCAAAACTTGCAGCTGTAATTGCTGCAAATGGTGGCTCTACAAAGTATTGACTTTGTAGAGGGGGAATAGTTATGCACACTCAAGTTTTCAGTGTTTTTTGTCTTATTTCTCGTTTGTTTCACAATAAAAAATATTTTGCATCTTCAAAGTGGTAGGCATGTTGTGTAAATCAAATGATACAAACCCCAAAAAAATTCATTTTAATTCCAGGTTGTAAGGCAACAAAATAGGAAAAATGCCAAGCAGGGTGAATACTTTCGCAAGCCACTGTATGTGATCAATGAAATTTGATATGATTTGAACTAAACCTCAAGACTGGCTTAGCCAAACCCTTAAAGAAGTACCTTCTACCCCCAAGCCATAAGACTCCTGAACAGCTTCTACCCCCAAGCCACCAGACTCCTGAACAGCTTCTACCCCCAAGCCATCAGACTGCTGAACAGCTTCTACCCCCAAGCCATCAGACTGCTGAACAGCTTCTACCCCCAAGCCATAAGACTCCTGAACAGCTTCTACCCACAAGCCATAAGACTCCTGAACAGCTTCTACCCCCAAGCCATTAGACTGCTGAACAGCTTCTACCCCCAAGCCATTAGACTGCTGAACAGCTTCTACCCCCAAGCCATAAGACTGCTGAACAGCTTCTACCCCCAAGCCATAAGACTCCTGAACAGCTTCTACCCCCAAGCCATAAGACTCCTGAACATCTTCTACCGCCAAACCATCAGACTGCTGAACAGCTTCTACCCCCAAGCCATCAGACTCCTGAACAGCTTCTACCCCCAAGCCATCAGACTGATGAACAGCTTCTACCCCCCAAGCCATCAGACTGCTGAACAGCTTCTACCCCCAAGCCATTAGACTCCTGAACAGCTTCTACCCTCAAGCCATAAGACTCCTGAACAGCTTCTACCCTCAAGCCATAAGACTCCTGAACAGCTAATCAAATGACTACCCAGACTATTTGCATTGCCCCCCCATTCTACCCTGCTGCTACTCTCTGTTATTATCAATGCATAGTCACTTTAACTCTACCTACGTGTACAAATTACCTTGACTAACCGGTACCCCCGCACATTGACTCTGTACCAGTACCCCCTGTATATAGCCTCGCTAGTTATTTTACTGCTGCTGTTTAATTATTTGTGGGAAACCCATTGTTTTAAATAGAGCCATGACTACATGGAAATCTCTGCCAACCCAGGAAACTCAAGCTGGAAATAAAACCAGATAAAATAACCCCTTACTGCACAAATGGGAATGTGAAGAAACACAGACATTTTATGTATGTTGTATTGTAATTTGCACTCTACTATGTATTAGACCTAGATATTGTGTGTATGTACTGATTTGTAGGCTTTGTGACATTTTAAATGTATGTATTTCAGTCCTTTGCTAATAATGTTCTGTACTATGTATTTTATCATGTTTCATGTGGACCCAGGAAGAGTAGCAGATGCTTATGCAGCGGCTAATGGGGATCCTAATAAATACCAAGAAGTTAATTAGATTATACAAGTTAACGTTAATTGATTCAGGAGCTCATTAGATTATATAAATTAACGCTACTTGATTCAGAACTTAATTCGATTATATAAATTAACGTTAATTGATTCAGGAGCTCATTAGATTATATAAATTAACGCTACTTGATTCAGAACTTAATTCGATTATATAAGTTAACGTTAATTGATTCAGAAGTTAATTATATTATATAAATTAACGCTACTTGATTCAGAACTTAATTCGATTATATAAATTAACGTTAATTGATTCAGGAGCTCATTAGATTATATAAATTAACGCTACTTGATTCAGAAGTTAATTAGATTATATACGTTAACGTTAATTGATTCAGAAGTTAATTTGATTATATAAATTAACGTTAATAGATTCAGAAGTTAATTTGATTATATAAATTAACGTTAATTTATTCAGAAGTTAATCAGATTATATAAATTAGCGTTACTTGATTCAGAAGTTAATTTGATTATATAAATTAACGCTAATTGATTCAGAAGTTAATTTGATTATATAAATTAACGTTAATTGATTCAGAAGTTAATTTGATTATATAAATTAACGCTAATTGATTCAGAAGTTAATCAGATTATATAAATTAGCGTTACTTGATTCAGAAGTTAATTAGATTATATAAATTAACGTTAATTGGTTCAGAAGTTAATTATATTATATAAATTAGCGTTAATTGGTTCAGAAGTTAATTAGATTATATAAATTAACGTTAATTGATTCAGGAGCTCATTAGATTATATAAATTAACGTTAATTGATTCAGAAGCTCCTTTGATTATATAAATTAACGTTAATTGATTCAGAAGTTAATTTGATTATATAAATTAACGTTAATTGATTCAGAAGTTAATCAGATTATATAAATTTGCGTTACTTGATTCAGAAGTTAATTAGATTATATAAATTAACGTTAATTGATTCAGAAGCTCCTTTGATTATATAAATTAACGCTAATTGATTCAGAAGTTAATTTGATTATATAAATGAACGTTAATTGATTCAGAAGTTAATTATATTATATAAATTAGCGTTAATTGGTTCAGAAGTTAATTAGATTATATAAATTAACGTTAATTGATTCAGGAGCTCATTAGATTATATAAATTAACGCTACTTGATTCAGAAGTTAATTAGATTATATAAATTAACGTTAATTGATTCAGAAGCTCCTTTGATTATATAAATTAACATTAATTGATTCAGAAGTTAATTTGATTATATAAATTAACGTTAATTGATTCAGAAGTTAATCAGATTATATAAATTTGCGTTACTTGATTCAGAAGTTAATTAGATTATATAAATTAATCTTAATTGATTCAGAAGCTCCTTTGATTATATAAATTAACGTTAATTGATTCAGAAGTTAATTTGATTATATAAAGTAACGTTAATTGATTCAGAAGTTAATGAGATTATATAAATTTGCGTTACTTGATTCAGAAGTTAATTAGATTATATAAATTAACGTTAATTGATTCAGGAGCTCATTAGATTATATAAATTAACGTTACTTGATTCAGAAGCTCCTTTGATTATATCACTGTAATGGAGCTGGAGAAGCATAAGGGCGTGGTCCGTCCCATCACAGAGCTCAAGGCTGACTGACAGGTCCCAGAGCTGTAATCTAACCTGACTCTGCGTACCCTTCTAGCGGAGCTAGAGAAGCAGAAGGGTGTGGTCCTTCCCAGTCTATCACAGAGCTCGGGGCTGAAGAAGGACTCTGGGAACGGCCAACTGGGTCGAGGGAGCCTTGATGACAACTACGCCATGGGGGAGGGGCTAAAGAGGAGTGCCCTCAGCAGCTCGCTACGAGACCTCTCAGATGCAGGTGAGGGGTTAGAGGTCACCAGCCTGCCTTGTGTTGCTACATACAAAATGGCACCCTATTCCCCTCATTGGACCAAAGGTAGTGCATTACTATAAGGGAAAAGTGTGCCATTTCAGATGTATCCTATGTCACTAGTATGTGTAGTATAGTGCCCTGTGACATTAAGTAGAGCTCTGTAGTCTCCTCTCTAGGCAGTAGCTGCTGGTATGATAATCACTTCACTAGATGTGATTACTCAGTTATGAAATGAAGAGCAGATCACCTCCTCTGGGCCAGTAGTGGCTGTACTATAGGTGAATGGTTAGGTGAAGCACAGTCTGAGTCTCAGTTTAACATGGTGTCTCTGTGTGCAACTAGGGTCTCAGTGTGGACTAGAGACAGATGGACGTGTTGACTAATGTACTCAGCCTGTTAGCAGGAACATTACTTAATGTTCTATTGTTAATCCAGATAAAGCCTTTAGAAAGTTGCCACTACACACAGATCGCCCGTTCTCTATGCACACATCGCCCGTTCTCTCTGCCCACATCGCCCGTTCTCTCTGCCCACATCGCCCGTTCTCTCTGCCCACATCGCCCGTTCTCTCTGCACACATCGCCCGTTCTCTCTGCCCACATCGCCCGTTCTCTCTGCACACATCACCTGTTCTCTCTGCCCACATCGCCCGTTCTCTCTGCCCACATCACCTGTTCTCTCTGCCCACATCACCTGTTCTCTCTGCCCACATCGCCCGTTCTCTCTGCACACATCACCCGTTCTCTCTGCACACTAGACACATCACCCGTTCTCTCTGCACACATCACCTGCTCTCTCTGCACACTAGACACATCACCTGTTCTCTCTGCCCACATCGCCCGTTCTCTCTGCACACATCACCCATTCTCTCTGCACACATCGCCCGTTCTCTCTGCCCACATCGCCCGTTCCCTCTGCCCACATCGCCCGTTCTCTCTGCCCACATCGCCCGTTCTCTCTGCCCACATCGCCCGTTCTCTCTGCCCACATCGCCCGTTCTCTCTGCCCACATCGCCCGTTCTCTCTGCCCACATCGCCCGTTCTCTCTGCCCACATCGCCCGTTCTCTCTGCCCACATCGCCCGTTCTCTCTGCCCACATCGCCCGTTCACACATCACCTGTTCTCTCTGCACACTAGACAAATCACCTGTTCTCTCTGCACACTAGACAAATCACCTGTTCTCTCTGCACACATCACCCGTTCTCCCACATCGCCCGTTCACACATCACCTGTTCTCTCTGCACACTAGACAAATCACCTGTTCTCTCTGCACACTAGACAAATCACCTGTTCTCTCTGCACACATCACCCGTTCTCTCTGCACACATCACCTGTTCTCTCTGCACACTAGACAAATCACCTGTTCTCTCTGCACACTAGACAAATCACCTGTTCTCTCTGTACACATCACCTGTTCTCTCTGCACACATCACCTGTTCTCTCTGCACACATCACCTGTTCTCTCTGCACACATCACCTGTTCTCTCTGCACACATCACCTGCTCTCTCTGCACACTAGACACATCATCTGTTCTCTCTGCACACATCACCCGTTCTCTCTGCCCACGTCGACCGTTCTCTCTGCCCACGTCGACCGTTCTCTCTGCCCACGTCGCCCTTTCTCTCTGCCCACGTCGCCCGTTCTCTCTGCCCACTTCGCCCGTTCTCTCTGCCCACTTCGCCCGTTCTCTCTGCCCACGTCGCCCGTTCTCTCTGCACACATCACCTGTTCTCTCTGCACACATCACCTGCTCTCTCTGCACACTAGACACATCACCTGTTCTCTCTGTCCACATCGCCCATTCTCTCTGCCCACGTCGCCCGTTCTCTCTGCCCACATCGCCCGTTCTCTCTGCCCACGTCACCCGTTCTCTCTGCCCACGTCACCCGTTCTCTCTGCCCACGTCACCCGTTCTCTCTGCCCACATCACCTGTTCTCTCTGCCCACATCACCTGTTCTCTCTGCTCACATCGCCCATTCTCTCTGCCCACATCGCCCGTTCTCTCTGCCCACATCGCCCGTTCTCTCTGCACACTAGACACATCACCTGTTGTCGCTGCACACATCATCTGTTCTCTCTGCACACATCACCTGTTCTCTCTGCCCACATCACCTGTTCTCTCTGCACACGTCACCTGTTCTCTCTGCCCACGTCACCTGTTCTCTCAGCACACATCACCTGTTCTCTCTGTCCACATCGCCCGTTCTCTCTGCACACATCACCTGTTCTCTCTGCACACATCACCTGTTCTCTCTGCACACATCACCTGTTCTCTCTGCCCACGTCACCTGTTCTCTCAGCACACATCACCTGTTCTCTCTGTCCACATCGCCCGTTCTCTCTGCACACATCACCTGTTCTCTCTGCTCACATCGCCCGTTCTCTCTGCCCACATCGCCCGTTCTCTCTGCCCACATCGCCCGTTCTCTCTGCACACATCATCTGTTCTCTCTGTACACATCACCTGTTCTCTCTGCACACATCACCTGCTCTCTCTGCAAACTAGACACATCACCTGTTCTCTCTGCGCACATCACCTGTTCTCTCTGCACACATCGCCTGTTCTCTCTGCTCACATCGCCTGTTCTCTCTGCACACTAGACACAACAGCCTGTTTCTCTCTGCACACTAGACACATCACTTGCTCTCACTGCACACTAGACACATGACCTGAAACGGTTAGCTGAACTACTGCCCTCTGTCTACATCACACTTCAGTTCCTCAACTCCGCAGCCTAAGCCCTTCTGACATGTTCAATCTCTTAACCTTTACTTTTCTGGTTTTGCTTTGGGAATCAAATCCCAACCTACTGCTATAGTAGTCTGTCTGTGGTAATGGGTTGGCCAGACTTATCAGGAGTCACTGTGTTTTTATTCTCAGTTCATCTCCAAATCTCAGTTGCTCCGTAGTATCTATTTAGTGTAGTGCTGTGGTAGCGTACTAGAGATGCACCAGTGTTTTACTGTAGACGGCTCTCTCCCTTCCGTGCTATCTTCCCTTCTGTCTCTCCTGTGACCCCCACCCCTCCATGAGACTGGTTCTAGTGGTCACTGACAACAACAAAAAACCTAGTGGCCACTAGGCAGACATACGTTCCCCAGCAAGAGAAAACAAAATGGCGCTCAAACAGAAGAGGGAACTAACAGTCATTGACCAACAAAGTTTTAGGAGGGGTTCTGAAAGACAGTCATGGGGGAGTCCACTTAAAGTTGACTTGCAACAACAACTAGAACCTTAAAGACACCCACCATGAGTGCCCATTGAGAGGCAAACAAAAGAAAAACCCACTCCAAACTTAGACAGGAAGCAAACCAAAATGGTGGTGCAAAACTAAAACAGCACAGATCAGATAAAGCAATGCTTTTCTAGAAATAAAATAGGGAGCGCCAACTGAAGTTGTTAACCCTCTACATCTCTCAAAACAACTGGAGCACTGGGCCAGACACTCTTAAATATCACCTGGGCCAGCACAGGTGAAACGCACTGACTAACGAGATGGCAATCAGCAAAGGTGTAACACATTGACTCGTGACACCACTCGGTGCGCCCTATGTGCTAACGAGCTATATGTGCTAATGTCCAAATTCAAAACATAAATACAAAAACCAAAACCTATAACACAGACCTACAGCTTTGTAGTAAGGATGATACTTTTGGTCATGTAGTGTATGTGGACACCTGCTGGTCAAACATCTCATTCCAAGGTCATGAGCATTAATATGGAATTGATCCCCCCTTTGCTGCTAAACTCAGCAAAAAAAAAAAACGTCCTCTCAATGTCAACTGCGTTTATTTTCAGCAAACTTAATAACATGTGTAAATATTTGTATGAACATGACAAGATTCAACAACTGAGACATAAACTGAACAAGTTCCACAGACATGTGACTAACAGGAATGGAAAAATGTGTCCCTGAACAAAGGGTGTCAAATCAAAAGTAACAGTCAGTATCTGGTGTGGCCACCAGCATTAGGTACTGCAGTATATCTCCTCATGGACTGCACTAGATTTGCCAGTTCTTGCTGTGAGATGTTACCCCACTCTTCCACCAAGGCACCTACAGGTTCCCGGACATTTCTGGGGGGAATGGCCCAAGCCCTCACCCTCTGATCCAACAGGTCCCAGACGTGCTCAATGGGATTGAGATCCGGGCTCTTCGCTGGCCATGGCAGAATACTGACATTCCTGTCTTGCATGAAATCAAGCACAGAACGAGCAGTATAGCTGGTGGCATTGTCATGCTGGAGGGTCATGTCAGGATGAGCCTACAGGAAGGGTACCACCTGAGAGAGGGGGATGTCTGCCCTGTAACGAACAGCTTTGAGATTGCCTGCAATGACAACAAGCTCAGTCCGATCATGCTGTGACACACCGCCCCAGACCATGACGGACCCTCCACCTCCAAATTGATCCCACTCCAGAGTACAGGCCTCGGTGTAACGCTCATTTCTTCGACAATACTGACTTGTCAGTGAATAGCACTTTTTGCCAGTCCTGTCTGGTCCAGCGACGGTGGGTTTGTGCCCATAGGTGACGTTGTTGCCGGTGATGTCTGGTGAGGACCTGCCTTACAACAGGCCTACAAGCCCTCAGTCCAGCCTCTCTCAGCCTATTGCGGACAGTCTGAGCACTGATGGAGAGATTGTGCATTTCTGGTGTAACTCGGGCAGTTGTTGTTGCCAACCTGTACCTGCCCCTAGGTGTAATGTTTCAGATGTACCGATCATGTGCAGGTGTTGGTACACGTGGTCTACCACTGCGAGGATGATCAACTGTCCATCCTGTCTTCCTGTAGTGCTGTCTTAGGCATCTCACAGTACGGACATCTGCAGTCCTCATGCCTCCTTGCAGCATGCCTAAGGCACGTTCACGCAGATGAGCAGGGACCCTGGGCATCTTTATTTTGGTGTTTTTCAGTCAGTAGAACGGCCTCTTTTAGTGTCCTAAGTTTTCAGAACTGTGACCTTAATTGCCTACCATCTGTAAGCTGTTAGTGTCTTAACGACCATTCCACAGGTGCATGTTCATTAGTTGTTTATGGTTCATTGAACAAAAATGGGAAATAGTGTTTAAACCATTTACAATGAAGAGCTGTGAAGTTATTTGGATTTTAACGAATTATCTTTGAAAGACCAGGTCCTGAAATAGGGACATTTCTGTTTTTGCTGAGTTTATAACAGCCTCCACTTATTTGGGAAGGCTTTCCACTATATGTTGGAACATTGCTGCGGGGACTTGCTTCCATTCAGCCACAAGAACATTAGTGAGGTCAGGCACTGATGTTTGGCGATTAGGCCTGGCTCGCAGTCAGCTTTCCAATCCTTTCCAAAGGTATTCGATGTGTTTGAGGTCAAGGCTCTGTGCAAGCCAGTCAAGTTCTTCCACACCAATCTTGACAAACCACTTCTGAATGGACCTCGCTTTTTGCACGGTGTCATTGCCACGCTGAAACATGAAAGGGCCTTCCCCAAACTGTTGCCACAAAGCTGGAAGCACAGGATTGTCTAGATTGTCATTGTATGCTGTAGAGTTAATATTTCCCATCACTGGAACTAAGGGGACTAACCCGAACCATGAAAAACAGCACGAGACCAATTTTCCTCCTCCATCAAACTTTACAGTTGACACTATGCATTGGGGCAGGTAACGTTCACCCGGCATCTGCCAAACCCAAATTCGTCTGTCGGGCCGCCAAATGGTGAAGCGTGATTCATCACTCCAGAGTCCAATGGCGGCGAGCTTTACACCACTCCAGCTAGCGCTTGGTATTGCGTATGGTGATCTTACCCTTGTGTGTGTGTGGCTGCGGCCATGGAAACCCATTTAATGAAGCTCCCGACAAACAGTTATTGTGCTGACGTTGCTTCCAGAGCAATTTGGAACTCGGTAGTGAGTGTTGCAACTGAGGACAGACTATTTTTAAGCACTTCAGCACTCAGCTGTCCCGTTCTGTGAGCTTGTGTGGACTACCACTTCACGGTTGTGCCATTGTTGCTACTAGACGTTTCTACTTCAAAATAACAACTTACAGTTGACTGGGGCAGCTCTAGCAGTGCAGAAATGTGATGAACTGACTTGTTGGAAAGGTCACATCCTATGACGGTGCCACGTTGAAAGTCACTGAGCTCTTCAGAAAGGCCATTCTACTGCAAATGTTTGTCTATGGAGATTACATGGCTGTGTGCTCAATTTTATACATTCATCAGCAAAGGGTGTGGCTGAAAAAGTAAACTCCACAAATTTTAAGGGGTGTCCACATACTTTTGTATATGTAGTGTAGATTCACCTGTACAGAACCCTAGCAGCCTGTACCTGTATGCTAGGTGTGTTGATTGGTTGTCCTGCTGTAAGTCAGATAGTTCCTGTATGCCAGGTATGTTGGTTGGTTGTCTAACCTCTGCTATTGCCTGTCCTGTCCTGCTCAGGTAAGCGTGAGCGCCGCAGCAGTGCAGGATCACTAGACAGCAATACTGAAGTAAGTAGGAAGACATTAATCGCACTCTACTGCATGTCACTGGCGTCTGGCTTCTTGCTGTATTTATGTATCGCTCTGTGATGATGCACTTTGAACACACAACACCCTGTATTCTGTTCTTGCACCCTGTTCTCTGTTCCTGCATCCTGTTCCCTGATCCCGCACCCCGTTCCCTGTCCCTGTTCTCTGTTCCTGCACCCTGTTCCCGCACCCTGGTCTCTGTTCCCGCACCCTGTTCCCTGTTCCTGTTCCCTGTTCCTGCACCCTGTTCCTGCACCCTGTTCTCTGTTCCTGCACCCTGTTCCCTGTTCCTGCACCCTGTTCCCTGTTCCTGCACCCTGTTCCTGTTCTCTGTTCCTGCACCCTGTTCCCTGTTCCTGCACCCTGTTCCTGCACCCTGTTCCCTGTTCCTGCACCCTGTTCCCTGTTCCTGCACCCTGTTCCCTGTTCCTGCACCTGCACCCTGTTCCCTGTTTCTGCACCCTGTTCCCGGTTCCTGCACCCTGTTTTCTCTGTTTTCTATTTGTGTTCTATGTTCCTGTTTCTTACTTGTGCTGGTCTCAGTGGCTGGGCTCAGCGTCTTCTTCACCCTGGTTGTCTTCAGGAGTGGAGCGGAGGATCGGAATACCACCTGCTGCATGCTTGGCCTGCCTGTTAGTCTGTTTTATGTCCATTCTGCCAGCATGATGGACTAATACAGCTAATTACTATACCGCACAGTTACTCTGATCATTGGTTTCTGGTTGTTTAGTTTATTTTGTTGTCATTTTCTTTCTGCTGTTTGTTCAACTGAGACAGTTGTGACACTGTGCACCAAGAAAACCTGTTCAACTGAGACAGGTGTAACACTGTGCACCAAGAAAACCTGTTCAACTGAGACAGTTGTGACACTGTGCACCAAGAAAACCTCTTCCTCTCCAACCCTCTCTACTCTCCTCTACCTGAGCCTAACTCCTTCTCTACTGAGCTACAGAGCAGCAACTCTACATTTTATCGGTCAGGACAGAGCAGCAATGATAGATCCTATTGGTCAGGAACAAGATGAGATTTCATGAGATGTCATTAATCTATTTTCAGCAATATGGCGATATCGTTGATCAATCCCAGATGTTTCATTTAAAGTAAAGTTCCATCGAGCACATCATGGAATGCATGCCTCCGATACCGATATCCCAGTTAAAACTGAGAGGCGGCATCCTGAGTGTGTAGCTGAATTTTATTTTACTGGCTCCTAATCAACTGTGCTATTTCGTTTGTTTTTTCGCATTGTTAGTAACTCATTTTGTACATAATGTTTCTGCTACTGTCATGTTCTGACCTTAGTTATTTAATTATGTCTTTGTTTTAGTATGGTCAGGGTGTGAGTTGGGTGGGTTATCTATGTTCGTTTTTCTATGATTTGCTATTTCTGTGTTTGGCCTGGTATGGTTCTCAATCAGAGGCAGCTGTCAATCATTGTCCCTGATTGAGAACCATATTTTCTATTGTGTTTCATGGGTGATTGTTTTCTGTTGTGTGTCTGCACCAGCCAGAACTGTTTTTGGTCGTTTCTCTTTGGTATTTCCGTGTTCATTTTAATAACTATGGACACATACCACGCTGCACCTTGGTCCTCACCTTCTTCCACCAACAACGGCCGTTGCAGAATCACCAACCACCAAAGGACCAAGCAGCGTGGTAATGGGCAGCAGCAGCAGGAGCAGCGCTATAAGGAGGAATGAACATGGGAGGACATTCTGGACGGCAAGGGTTGCTACACATGGGAAGAGATCCTGGCTGGAAGGGATCGCCTCCCATGGGAACAGGTGGAGGCAGCCGGTAAAGGGCGCCAGCGCTTTGAGGGAACATGGCTGGCAAGGAAGCCCCAAAAATGTATTGGGGGGGAACACGGGGAGTGTGGCTAAGTCAGGTAGGAGACCTGAGCCAACTCCCTGTGCTTACCGTGGAGAGAGAGGGACCGGGCAGGCACCGTGTTATGCCGTGAGGCGCACGGTGTCCCCGGTGCGATACATAGCAGCGCCTCGTATCGGCCGGGCTAGAGTGGGCATCGAGCCAGGTGCCATGAAGCCGGCTCAGCGCCTCTGGTCTCCAGTGCGTCTCCTCGGGCCGGGGTACATGGCACCAGGCTGTCTCTTCGTCTCCTCCGTAGAGGTGCTCCCGCCTGTCCAGTGCGGGAGCACTGGGCATGAGTCTTCCTCATGCCCAGCGCTGCCAGAGTCTCCCGTCTGTCCTGAGCTGCCGTAGTCTCCCGTCTGTCCTGAGCTGCCGTAGTCTCCCGTCTGTCCTGAGCTGCCGTAGTCTCCCGTCTGTCCTGAGCTGCCGTAGTCTCCCGTCTGTCCTGAGCTGCCGGAGTCGCCCGTCTGTCCTGAGCTGCCGGAGCCGCCCGTCTGTCCTGAGCTGCCGGAGCCGCCCGTCTGTCCTGAGCTGCCGGAGCCGCCCGTCTGTCCTGAGCTGCCGGAGCCGCCCGTCTGTCCTGAGCTGCCGGAGCCGCCCGTCTGTCCTGAGCTGCCGGAGCCGCCCGTCTGTCCTGACCTGCTGGAGCCACCCGTCACGCCGGCGCTGCCGGAATTGCCCTTCCCTCCGGAGCTGCCGGAGTCTCCCGCCCGGTGCTGCCTGGAGTCTCCCGTCCATTCGGGACCCGTGGCTAGGGTCCCCAGTCCGAGTTCGGCCGCTCTAAAGAGGCCACGGAGGTGGGCTAAGAGGCGGACAAGGACTATGGTGGAGTGGGGTCCACGTCCCGCGCCAGAGCCGCCACCGCGGACAGACACCCACCCAGACCCTCCCCTATAGGTTCAGGTTCCGCACCTTTGGGAGGGGGGGGGGGGGGGGGGTACTGTCACGTTCTGACCTTAGTTCTTTTGTTATGTCTTTGTTCTAGTATGGTCAGGGCGTGAGTTGGGTGGGTTGTCTATGTTAGTTTTTCTGTGATTTGCTATTTCTGTGTTTGGCCTGGTATGGTTCTCAATCAGAGGCAGCTGTCAAACGTTGTCCCTGATTGAGAACCATATTTAGGGAGCCTGTTTTCTCTTGTGTTTCATGGGTGATTATTTTCTGTTGTGTGTCTGCACCAGCCAGAACTGTTTTTGTTCGTTTCTCTTTGGTATTTTTGTTATTTCCGTGTTCATTTTAATAAATATGGACACATACCACGCTGCACTTTGGTCCTCACCTTCTTCCACCAACAACGGCCATTACAGCTACCGTATCTTATGACCGAAAATAGCTTCTGGACATCAGAACAGTGATTACTTACCTCGAACTGGACAAATGAGTCTGACGTGAAGGATATACTGCCTTGTCAAGAAAATAACCAAATTCCCGTCATCAGAGTGAAGAAAAGACGGAAGAAAAGGGGGAAGAGGTGTCTTGTAAGAATTTGCTGATGAGTAGGTAAACCACCACTTCCCTCCATATTATTGGCCAACGTGCAATCATTGGAAAACAAAGTGGACGATCTGCAATTAAGGCTATCCTACCAACGGGACATTAAAAACTGCAATTACTTATGTTTCACCGAAACTTGGTTGAACGACGACACGGATAATATAGAGCTGACTGCCTTCTCCATGTTTCGGAAGGACAGAGCAGCTACGTAAGACGAAGGGCGGGGGGGGTGTCTATTTGTCAATAGCTGCTTGTGCACTATGACTAATATTTAATTAGTCTTGAGTTATTGCTCACCTGAGGTAGAATACCTCATGATAAGCTGTAGACCACACTATCTACCAAGAGAGTATTATTCATCTGTATTATTTGTAGCTGTCTATTTACCACCACGAGCTGTATAAGGCCATAAGCAAATAAGAAAATGCTCATCCAGAAGCAGCCGGGGACTTTAATTCAGGCTTAAATCCATTTTTACCTCATTTTACCATTGCATGTGCAATCAGAGGAAAAAACTCTAGACCACCTTTACAAAACACACAGAGACAAATACAAAGCTCTCCATCTTCCTCCATTTGGCAAATTTGACCATAATTCTATTCCAGTTTACAAGCAACAACTAAAGCAGGATATACGAGTGACTCGCTCATTACGGAAGTGGTCAGATGCTACGCTACAGGACTGATTTGCTAGCTCAGACTGGAATATGTTCCGGGATTCCTCCAATGTCATTGAGGAGTACACCATCTCAGTCACCGGCTTCATCAATAAGTGCATCGACGACGTCGTCCCCACAGTGACCGTACGTACATTTCCCAACCACTAGCCAAGGATTACAGGCAAAATCCGCATCGAGCTAAAGGCTAGAGCTGCCGTTCAAGGAGCAGGACACTAATCCGGATGCTCATAAGAAATCCCTCTATGCCCTCAGACGAACCATCAAACATTCAAAGCATCAATACAGGACTAAGATTGAATCCTACCACACCGGCTCTGACGCTCGTCGGATGTGGCAGGGCTTGAAAACTATTATGGGCTACAAAGGGAAACCCAGCCGCGAGCTGCCTTGTGACGCAAACCTACCAGATGAGCTAAATGTCATTTATGCTCGCTTCGAGGCAAGCAAAACTGAAGAAGGCATGAAAGTACCAGCTGTTCCGGATGACTGTGTGATCACGCTCTATGTGAGCAAGACATTTAAACAGGTTGACATTCACAAAGCCGCGGGGACAGACGGATTACCAGGACCTGTACTCAAAGCATGCGCGACCAACTGGCAAGTGTCTTCACTGACATTTTTAACCTCTCCCTGATCGAGTCTGGAATACCTACATGTTTCAAACAGACCACCATAGTCCCTGTGAACCAAGAAAGCAAAGGTAACCTGCCTAAATGATTACCGCCCCGTAGCACTCACGTCTGTAGCCATGAAGTGCTTTTTAAGGCTGGTTATGGCTCACATCAACACCATCATGCCAGAAACCCTAGACCCACTCCAATTTGCATACCGCCCCATCAAATCAAATCAAATTTATTTATATAGCCCTTCGTACATCAGCTGATATCTCAAAGTGCTGTACAGAAACCCAGCCTAAAACCCCAAACAGCAAGTAATGCAGGTGTAGAAGCACGGTCCAACAGATCCACAGATGCCACAATCTCAATAGCACTCCACACTGCCCTTCCCACCTGGACAAAAGGAACACCTATGTCAGAATGTGGTTAATTGACTACAGCTCAGCGTTCAACACCATAGTGCCCACAAAGCTCATCACTAAGCTAAGGACCCTGGGACTAAACACCTCCCTCTGCAACTGGATCCTAGACTTCCTGACGGGCTGCCCGCAGGTAGTAAGGGTAGACAACAACACATCTGCCATGTTGATCCTCAACATTGGGGCCCCTCAGGGGTGCATGCTTAGTCCCCTCTTGTACTCCATGTTCACCCACGACTGCATGGCCAAGCACATCTCGACACCATCATTACGTTTGCCGACGACACAACAGTGGTAGGCCTGATCAGCGACAACGATGAGACAGCCTATAGGGAGGAGGTCAGAGACCTGGCAGTGTAGTGACAGGACAACAACCAAGCCAAAGAAGCTGATCATGGAGTATAGGAAAAGAAGGGTCGCACAAGCCCCCAATAACATCGAAGGGACTGAAGTGGAGCGGGTCGAGAGTTTCAAGTTCCTTGGTGTCCACATCACCAACCAGCTATCATGGTCCAAACACCCACAGACAGTTGTGAAGAGGGCACGACAACACCTTATCCCCCTCAGGAGACTGAAAAGATTTGGCATTGGTCCCTAGATCCTCAAAAAGTTCTACAGCTGCACCATCAAGAGCATCTTGACCGGTTGAATCACCGCCTGGTATGGCAACTGCTCGGCATCTGAGCGTAAGGTGCTACAGAGGGTAGTGCATACGGCCCAGTACAACACTGGGGCCAAGCTTCCTGCCATCCAGGACCTATATTCTAGGCGATGTCAGAGGAAGGCCCAAACAATTGTCAGACTCCAGTCACCCAAGTCATAGACTGTGTTCTCCCTGCTGCCGCACGGCAAGTCTAGGATCAAAAGGCTCCTTAACAGCTTCTACACCCAAGCCATATGACTCCTGAACATCTAGTCAAATGGCCACCCAGACTATTTACTTTGACTTCCCCCCCTCTTTAAATTTACACTGCTGCTACTAGCTGTTTATTATCTATGCATAGTCACCTTACAAATTACCTTGGCTAACCTGTACCCCCACACATTGATTCGGTACCGGTACCCCCCTGTATATAACCTTGTTACATTTTGATTGATTTGATTTCAAAACACACGGTGTGCCCTCAGGCCCCTACTCCTCCTCTACCACATATCTACAGTATTAAATTAATGTGTATGTGTTTGTATAGTGTGTATGTTTATGCACGTGTCTGTGACTATTTTTATGTTGCTTCACAATCCCCACTGTTCCATAAGGTGTTTTTTAAACCAAATTTTACTGCTTACATCAGTTACTTGATGTGGAATAGAGTTCCATGTAGTCATGGCTCTATGTAGCACTGTGCGCCTCCCATAGTCTGTTCTGGACTTGGGGACTGTGAAGAGACCTCTGGTGGCATGTCTTGTGGAGTATGCGTGGGTGTCAGAGCTGTGCGCCAGAAGTTCAAACATACAGCTCGTTGCATTCCACATGTCAATACCTCTCACAAATACAAGTAGTGATAAAGTCAATCTCTCCTCCACTTTGAGCCATGAGAGATTGACATGCATATTATTGTTAGCTCTTTGTGTACATCCAAGGGCCAGCCGTGCTGCCCTGTTCTGAATCAATTGCAATTTTCCTAAGTCCTTTTTTTGTGGCGCCTGACCACGCGACTGAACAGAAGTCAAGGTGGGACAAACCTAGGACCTGTAGGACCTGCCCTGTTGATAGTGCTGTTACGAAGGTAGAAACTAGGGCCTGTAGGACCTGACCTGTTGACAGTGCTGTTAAGAAGGTAGAAACTAGGGCCTGTAGGACCTGCCCTGTTGATAGTGCTGTTACGAAGGTAGAAACTAGGGCCTGTAGGACCTGCCCTGTTGATAGTGCTGTTACGGAGGTAGAAACTAGGGCCTGTAGGACCTGCCTTGTTGATAGTGTTGTTAAGAAGGTAGAAACTAGTACCTGTAGGACCTGCCTTGTTGATAGTGCTGTTACGAAGGTAGAAACTAGGGCCTGTAGGACCTGACCTGTTGATAGTGCTGTTACGAAGGTAAAAACTAGGGCCTGTAGGACCTGCCCTGTTAATAGTGCTGTTACAAAGGTAGAAACTAGGGCCTGTAGGACCTGCCCTGTTGATAGTGTTGTTAAGGTAGAAACTAGGGCCTGTAGGACCTGCCTTGTTGATAGTACTGTTAAGAAGGTAGAAACTAGGGCCTGTAGGACCTGCCCTGTTAATAGTGCTGTTACAAAGGTAGAAACTAGGGCCTGTAGGACCTGCCTTGTTGATAGTGTTGTTAAGAAGGTAGAAACTAGGACCTGTAGGACCTACCTTGTTGATAGTGCAGTTAAGAAGGTAGAAACTAGGGCCTATAGGACCTGCCTTGTTGAAAGTGTTGTTAAGAAGGTAGAAACTAGGGCCTGTAGGACCTGCCTTGTTGATAGTGTTGTTAAGAAGGTAGAGACTAGGCCCTGTAGGGCCTGCCTCATTGATAGTGCTGTTAAGAAGGTAGAAACTAGGGCCTGTAGGACTTGCCTTGTTGATAGTGCTGTTACGAAGGTAGAACCAAGACCTGCCTTGTTGATAGTGTTGTTAAGAAGGTAGGAACTAGGGCCTGTAGGACCTGCCTTGTTGATAGTGTTGTTAAGAAGGTAGAGACTAGGCCCTGTAGGGCCTGCCTCATTGATAGTGCTGTTAAGAAGGTAGAAACTAGGGCCTGTAGGACTTGCCTTGTTGATAGTGCTGTTACGAAGGTAGAACCAAGACCTGCCTTGTTGATAGTGTTGTTAAGAAGGTAGGAACTAGGGCCTGTAGGACCTGCCTTGTTGATAGTGTTGTTAAGAAGGTAGAGACTAGGCCCTGTAGGGCCTGCCTCATTGATAGTGCTGTTAAGAAGGTAGAAACTAGGGCCTGTAGGACTTGCCTTGTTGATAGTGCTGTTACGAAGGTAGAACCAAGACCTGCCTTGTTGATAGTGTTGTTAAGAAGGTAGGAACTAGGGCCTGTAGGACCTGCCTTGTTGATAGTGCTGTTAAGAAGGTAGAAACTAGGACCTGTAGGACCTGCCTTGTTGATAGTGCTGTTACGAAGGTAGAAACTAGGACCTGCCTTGTTGATAGTGTTGTTAATAAGGTAGAACCTAGGGCCTGTGGGACCTGCCTTGTTGATAGTGCTGTTAAGATGGTAGAAACTAGGGCCTGTAGGACCTGCCTTGTTGATAGTGCTGTTAAGATGGTAGAAACTAGGGCCTGTAGGACCTGCCTTGTTGATAGTGCTGTTAAGATGGTAGAAACTAGGGCTTGTAGGACCTGCCTTGTTGATAGTGCTGTTACGAAGGTTGAGCAACGCTTTATTATGGACATACTTCTCTTCTGTCAGTTAAGAACAAATTCGTATTGACGACGCTGCCCTATGGGACTCCCATTACGACTGGATGTGTTCCAGCCTGGAATCGAACCAGGGACTGTAGTGGCTCCTCTTGCACTGAGATGCAGTGCTTTAGACCACTGCGCCACTCAGGAGACCTTGGGTTACTCTAAGCAGTTTAGTCATCTCAATTTCCACATGATTTATTACAAGATTTAGTTGAGGTTTAGTGAATGATTTGTCCCAAATACAAGTTTGAAGGAGACAATTATTATTTCAATTAAAAATCATAATTTATAACCTTGTCAACGTCTTGACTATATTTTCTATTCATTTTACAACTTTTTTTTTTCATGGAAAACAAGTTTCTTAGTGACCCAAAACTTTTGAATGGTAGTGTATATAAAACACGTATATCCCCCGTCCCCGCAGGAGGCCTTTTGGTAGGCCGTCATTGTAAATAAGAATTTGCCTAGTTAAATAAAGGTTAAAAATAAAATAAAAACGTTTTATTTGAGCTGCAATTTCTGAGGCTGGTAACGCTAATGAACGTATCCTCTACAGCAGAGTTTACTCTGGGTCTTCCTTTCCTGTGGTGGTCCTCATGAGAGACAGTTTCATCATAGCGCTTGATGGTTTTTGCGACTGCACTTGAAGAAACTTTCAAAGTTCTTGAAATGTTCCGTATTGACTGACTTTCATGTCTTAAAGTAATGATGAACTGTCGTTTCTCTTTGCTTATTTAAACTGTTCTTGCCATAATATGGACTTGGTCTTTTACCAAATAGTGCTATCTTCTGTATACCACCCCTACCTTGTCACAACACAACTGATTGGCTTAACTAAACGCATTAAGATAAGAAATTCCACAAATTGACTTTTAACAAGGCACACCGGTTAATTCAAAGACGGAGCTGCCCGTCTGTCCTGAGCTGCCGGAGCCGCCCGTCTGTCCTGAGCTGCCGGAGCCGCCCGTCTGTCCTGAGCTGCCGGAGCCGCCCGTCTGTCCTGAGCTGCCGGAGCCGCCCGTCTGTCCTGAGCTGCCGGAGCCGCCCGTCTGTCCTGAGCTGCCGGAGCCGCCCGTCTGTCCTGAGCTGCCGGAGCCGCCCGTCTGTCCTGACCTGCTGGAGCCACCCGTCACGCCGGCGCTGCCGGAATTGCCCTTCCCTCCGGAGCTGCCGGAGTCTCCCGCCCGGTGCTGCCTGGAGTCTCCCGTCCATTCGGGACCCGTGGCTAGGGTCCCCAGTCCGAGGTCGGCGGCGAGGGTCGCCGCTCTAAAGAGGCCACGGAGGTGGGCTAAGAGGCGGACAAGGACTATGGTGGAGTGGGGTCCACGTCCCGCGCCAGAGCCGCCACCGCGGACAGACACCCACCCAGACCCTCCCCTATAGGTTCAGGTTCCGCACCTTTGGGAGGGGGGGGGGGGGGGGGGTACTGTCACGTTCTGACCTTAGTTCTTTTGTTATGTCTTTGTTCTAGTATGGTCAGGGCGTGAGTTGGGTGGGTTGTCTATGTTAGTTTTTCTGTGATTTGCTATTTCTGTGTTTGGCCCGGTATGGTTCTCAATCAGAGGCAGCTGTCAAACGCTGTCCCTGATTGAGAACCATATTTAGGGAGCCTGTTTTCTCTTGTGTTTCATGGGTGATTATTTTCTGTTGTGTGTCTGCACCAGCCAGAACTGTTTTTGTTCGTTTCTCTTTGGTATTTTTGTTATTTCCGTGTTTATTTTAATAAATATGGACACATACCACGCTGCACTTTGGTCCTCACCTTCTTCCACCAACAACGGCCATTACAGCTACCGTATCTTATGACCGAAAATAGCTTCTGGACATCAGAACAGTGATTACTTACCTCGAACTGGACAAATGAGTCTGACGTGAAGGATATACTGCCTTGTCAAGAAAATAACCAAATTCCCGTCATCAGAGTGAAGAAAAGACGGAAGAAAAGGGGGAAGAGGTGTCTTGTAAGAATTTGCTGATGAGTAGGTAAACCACCACTTCCCTCCATATTATTGGCCAACGTGCAATCATTGGAAAACAAAGTGGACGATCTGCAATTAGGGCTATCCTACCAACGGGACATTAAAAACTGCAATTACTTATGTTTCACCGAAACTTGGTTGAACGACGACACGGATAATATAGAGCTGACTGCCTTCTCCATGTTTCGGAAGGACAGAGCAGCTACGTAAGACGAAGGGCGGGGAGGGGGGGTGTGTCTATTTGTCAATAGCTGCTTGTGCACTATGACTAATATTTAATTAGTCTTGAGTTATTGCTCACCTGAGGTAGAATACCTCATGATAAGCTGTAGACCACACTATCTACCAAGAGAGCATTATTAATCTGTATTATTCGTAGCTGTCTATTTACCACCACGAGCTGTATAAGGCCATAAGCAAATAAGAAAATGCTCATCCAGAAGCAGCCGGGGACTTTAATTCAGGCTTAAATCCATTTTTACCTCATTTTACCATTGCATGTGCAATCAGAGGAAAAAACTCTAGACCACCTTTACAAAACACACAGAGACAAATACAAAGCTCTCCATCTTCCTCCATTTGGCAAATTTGACCATAATTCTATTCCAGTTTACAAGCAACAACTAAAGCAGGATATACGAGTGACTCGCTTATTACGGAAGTGGTCAGATGCTACGCTACAGGACTGATTTGCTAGCTCAGACTGGAATATGTTCCGGGATTCCTCCAATGTCATTGAGGAGTACACCATCTCAGTCACCGGCTTCATCAATAAGTGCATCGACGACGTCGTCCCCACAGTGACCGTACGTACATTTCCCAACCACTAGCCAAGGATTACAGGCAAAATCCGCATCGAGCTAAAGGCTAGAGCTGCCGTTCAAGGAGCAGGACACTAATCCGGATGCTCATAAGAAATCCCTCTATGCCCTCAGACGAACCATCAAACATTCAAAGCATCAATACAGGACTAAGATTGAATCCTACCACACCGGCTCTGACGCTCGTCGGATGTGGCAGGGCTTGAAAACTATTATGGGCTACAAAGGGAAACCCAGCCGCGAGCTGCCTTGTGACGCAAACCTACCAGATGAGCTAAATGTCATTTATGCTCGCTTCGAGGCAAGCAAAACTGAAGAAGGCATGAAAGTACCAGCTGTTCCGGATGACTGTGTGATCACGCTCTATGTGAGCAAGACATTTAAACAGGTTGACATTCACAAAGCCGCGGGGACAGACGGATTACCAGGACCTGTACTCAAAGCATGCGCGACCAACTGGCAAGTGTCTTCACTGACATTTTTAACCTCTCCCTGATCGAGTCTGGAATACCTACATGTTTCAAACAGACCACCATAGTCCCTGTGAACCAAGAAAGCAAAGGTAACCTGCCTAAATGATTACCGCCCCGTAGCACTCACGTCTGTAGCCATGAAGTGCTTTTTAAGGCTGGTTATGGCTCACATCAACATCATCATGCCAGAAACCCTAGACCCACTCCAATTTGCATACCGCCCCATCAAATCAAATCAAATTTATTTATATAGCCCTTCGTACATCAGCTGATATCTCAAAGTGCTGTACAGAAACCCAGCCTAAAACCCCAAACAGCAAGTAATGCAGGTGTAGAAGCACGGTCCAACAGATCCACAGATGCCACAATCTCAATAGCACTCCACACTGCCCTTCCCACCTGGACAAAAGGAACACCTATGTCAGAATGTGGTTAATTGACTACAGCTCAGCGTTCAACACCATAGTGCCCACAAAGCTCATCACTAAGCTAAGGACCCTGGGACTAAACACCTCCCTCTGCAACTGGATCCTGGACTTCCTGACGGGCTGCCCACAGGTAGTAAGGGTAGACAACAACACATCTGCCATGTTGATCCTCAACATTGGGGCCCCTCAGGGGTGCATGCTTAGTCCCCTCTTGTACTCCATGTTCACCCACGACTGCATGGCCAAGCACATCTCGACACCATCATTACGTTTGCCGACGACACAACAGTGGTAGGCCTGATCAGCGACAACGATGAGACAGCCTATAGGGAGGAGGTCAGAGACCTGGCAGTGTAGTGACAGGACAACAACCAAGCCAAAGAAGCTAATCATGGAGTATAGGAAAAGAAGGGTCGCACAAGCCCCCAATAACATCGAAGGGACTGAAGTGGAGCGGGTCGAGAGTTTCAAGTTCCTTGGTGTCCACATCACCAACCAGCTATCACGGTCCAAACACCCACAGACAGTTGTGAAGAGGGCACGACAACACCTTATCCCCCTCAGGAGACTGAAAAGATTTGGCATTGGTCCCTAGATCCTCAAAAAGTTCTACAGCTGCACCATCAAGAGCATCTTGACCGGTTGCATCACCGCCTGGTATGGCAACTGCTCGGCATCTGAGCGTAAGGTGCTACAGAGGGTAGTGCATACGGCCCAGTACAACACTGGGGCCAAGCTTCCTGCCATCCAGGACCTATATTCTAGGCGATGTCAGAGGAAGGCCCAAACAATTGTCAGACTCCAGTCACCCAAGTCATAGACTGTGTTCTCCCTGCTGCCGCACGGCAAGTCTAGGATCAAAAGGCTCCTTAACAGCTTCTACACCCAAGCCATATGACTCCTGAACATCTAGTCAAATGGCCACCCAGACTATTTACTTTGACTTCCCCCCCTCTTTAAATTTACACTGCTGCTACTAGCTGTTTATTATCTATGCATAGTCACCTTACAAATTACCTTGGCTAACCTGTACCCCCACACATTGATTCGGTACCGGTACCCCCCTGTATATAACCTTGTTACATTTTGATTGATTTGATTTCAAAACACACGGTGTGCCCTCAGGCCCCTACTCCTCCTCTACCACATATCTACAGTATTAAATTAATGTGTATGTGTTTGTATAGTGTGTATGTTTATGCACGTGTCTGTGACTATTTTTATGTTGCTTCACAATCCCCACTGTTCCATAAGGTGTTTTTTAAACCAAATTTTACTGCTTACATCAGTTACTTGATGTGGAATAGAGTTCCATGTAGTCATGGCTCTATGTAGCACTGTGCGCCTCCCATA
Source organism: Oncorhynchus mykiss (assembly GCF_013265735.2). Classification (NCBI taxonomy): domain Eukaryota; kingdom Metazoa; phylum Chordata; class Actinopteri; order Salmoniformes; family Salmonidae; genus Oncorhynchus; species Oncorhynchus mykiss. The sequence goes on from NC_048571.1 coordinate 90,156,907, forward strand.
GTCTGTTCTGGACTTGGGGACTGTGAAGAGACCTCTGGTGGCATGTCTTGTGGAGTATGCGTGGGTGTCAGAGCTGTGCGCCAGAAGTTCAAACATACAGCTCGTTGCATTCCACATGTCAATACCTCTCACAAATACAAGTAGTGATAAAGTCAATCTCTCCTCCACTTTGAGCCATGAGAGATTGACATGCATATTATTAATGTTAGCTCTTTGTGTACATCCAAGGGCCAGCCGTGCTGCCCTGTTCTGAATCAATTGCAATTTTCTGCAAAGTCCTTTTTTTGTGGCGCCTGACCACGCGACTGAACAGAAGTCAAGGTGGGACAAACCTAGGACCTGTAGGACCTGCCCTGTTGATAGTGCTGTTACGAAGGTAGAAACTAGGGCCTGTAGGACCTGACCTGTTGACAGTGCTGTTACGAAGGTAGAAACTAGGGCCTGTAGGACCTGCCTTGTTGACAGTGCTGTTACGAAGGTAGAAACTAGGGCCTGTAGGACCTGACCTGTTGATAGTGCTGTTACGAAGGTAGAAACTAGGGCCTGTAGGACCTGCCCTGTTAATAGTGCTGTTACAAAGGTAGAAACTAGGGCCTGTAGGACCTGCCCTGTTGATAGTGTTGTTAAGGTAGAAACTAGGGCCTGTAGGACCTGCCTTGTTGATAGTGCTGTTAAGAAGGTAGAAACTAGGGCCTGTAGGACCTGCCCTGTTAATAGTGCTGTTACAAAGGTAGAAACTAGGGCCTGTAGGACCTGCCTTGTTGATAGTGCTGTTACGAAGGTAGAAACTAGGGCCTGTAGAACCTGCCCTGTTGATAGTGTTGTTAAGAAGGTAGAAACTAGGGCCTGTAGGACCTGCCTTGTTGACAGTGCTGTTACGAAGGTAGAAACTAGGGCCTGTAGAACCTGCCTTGTTCATAGTGCTGTTAAGAAGGTAGAAACTAGGGCCTGTAGGACTTGCCTTGTTGATAGTGCTGTTACGAAGGTAGAACCAAGACCTGCCTTGTTGATAGTGTTGTTAAGAAGGTAGGAACTAGGGCCTGTAGGACCTGCCTTGTTGATAGTGTTGTTAAGAAGGTAGAAACTAGGGCCTGTAGGACCTGCCTTGTTGATAGTGCTGTTACGAAGGTAGAAACTAGGGCCTGTAGAACCTGCCTTGTTGATAGTGCTGTTACGAAGGTAGAAACTAGGGCCTGTAGGACCTGCCTTATTGATAGTGTTGTTAAGAAGGTAGAAACTAGGACCTGTAGGACCTGCCTTGTTGATAGTGCTGTTACGAAGGTAGAAACTAGGACCTGCCTTGTTGATAGTGCTGTTAAGAAGGTAGAAACTAGGGCCTGTAGGACCTGCCTTGTTGATAGTGTTGTTATGAAGGTAGAAACTACGGCCTGGAGGACCTGCCTTGTTGATAGTGCTGTTAAGAAGGTAGAAACTAGGACCTGTGGGACCTGCCTTGTTGATAGTGCTGTTACGAAGGTAGAAACTAGGACCTGCCTTGTTGATAGTGCTGTTAAGAAGGTAGAAACTAGGGCCTGTAGGACCTACCTTGTTGATAGTGTTGTTACGAAGGTAGAAACTACGGCCTGGAGGACCTGCCTTGTTGATAGTGCTGTTAAGAAGGTAGAAACTAGGACCTGTAGGACCTGCCTTGTTGATAGTGCTGTTACGAAGGTAGAAACTAGGACCTGCCTTGTTGATAGTGTTGTTAATAAGGTAGAACCTAGGGCCTGTGGGACCTGCCTTGTTGATAGTGCTGTTAAGATGGTAGAAACTAGGGCCTGTAGGACCTGCCTTGTTGATAGTGCTGTTAAGATGGTAGAAACTAGGGCCTGTAGGACCTGCCTTGTTGATAGTGCTGTTAAGAAGGTAGAAACTAGGGCCTGTAGGACCTGCCTTGTTGATAGTGCTGTTAAGATGGTAGAAACTAGGGCCTGTAGGACCTGCCTTGTTGATAGTGCTGTTAAGATGGTAGAAACTAGGGCCTGTAGGACCTGCCTTGTTGATAGTGCTGTTAAGAAGGTAGAAACTAGGGCCTGTAGGACCTGCCTTGTTGATAGTGCTGTTAAGATGGTAGAAACTAGGGCTTGTAGGACCTGCCTTGTTGATAGTGCTGTTAAGAAGGTAGAAACTAGGGCCTGTAGGACCTGCCTTGTTGATAGTGCTGTTAAGATGGTAGAAACTAGGGCTTGTAGGACCTGCCTTGTTGATAGTGCTGTTAAGAAGGTAGAAACTAGGGCCTGTAGGACCTGCCTTGTTGATAGTGCTGTTAAGATGGTAGAAACTAGGGCCTGTAGGACCTGCCTTGTTGATAGTGCTGTTAAGATGGTAGAAACTAGGGCCTGTAGGACCTGCCTTGTTGATAGTGCTGTTAAGATGGTAGAAACTAGGGCTTGTAGGACCTGCCTTGTTGATAGTGCTGTTAAGATGGTAGAAACTAGGGCCTGTAGGACCTGCCTTGTTGATAGTGCTGTTAAGATGGTAGAAACTAGGGCTTGTAGGACCTGCCTTGTTGATAGTGCTGTTAAGATGGTAGAAACTAGGGCCTGTAGGACCTGCCTTGTTGATAGTGCTGTTAAGATGGTAGAAACTAGGGCTTGTAGGACCTGCCTTGTTGATAGTGCTGTTAAGATGGTAGAAACTAGGGCTTGTAGGACCTGCCTTGTTGATAGTGCTGTTAAGAAGGTAGAAACTAGGGCTTGTAGGACCTGCCTTGTTGATAGTGTTGTTAAGAAGGTAGAAACTAGGACCTGTAGGACCTGCCTTGTTGATAGTGCTGTTAAGATGGTAGAAACTAGGGCTTGTAGGACCTGCCTTGTTGATAGTGTTGTTAAGAAGGTAGAAACTAGGGCCTGTAGGACCTGCCTTGTTGATAGTGCTGTTACGAAGGTAGAAACTAGGGCCTGTAGGACCTGCCTTGTTGATAGTGCTGTTAAGAAGGTAGAAACTAGAGCCTGTAGGACCTGCCTTGTTGATAGTGTTGTTAAGAAGGTAGAAACTAGGACCTGTAGGACCTGCCTTGTTGATAGTGCTGTTAAGATGGTAGAAACTAGGGCTTGTAGGACCTGCCTTGTTGATAGTGTTGTTAAGAAGGTAGAAACTAGGGCCTGTAGGACCTGCCTTGTTGATAGTGCTGTTAAGATGGTAGAAACTAGGGCTTGTAGGACCTGCCTTGTTGATAGTGCTGTTACGAAGGTTGAGCAACGCTTTATTATGGACATACTTCTCTTCTGTCAGTTAAGAACAAATTCGTATTGACGACGCTGCCCTATGGGACTCCCATTACGACTGGATGTGTTCCAGCCTGGAATCGAACCAGGGACTGTAGTGGCTCCTCTTGCACTGAGATGCAGTGCTTTAGACCACTGCGCCACTCAGGAGACCTTGGGTTACTCTAAGCAGTTTAGTCATCTCAATTTCCACATGATTTATTGCAAGATTTAGTTGAGGTTTAGTGAATGATTTGTCCCAAATACAAGTTTGAAGGAGACAATTATTATTTCAATTAAAAATCATCATTTATAACCTTGTCAACGTCTTGACTATATTTTCTATTCATTTTACAACTTTTTTTTTTCATGGAAAACAAGAACATTTCTTTAGTGACCCGAAACTTTTGAATGGTAGTGTATATAAAACACGTATATCCCCAGCCCCCGTCCCCGCAGGAGGCCTTTTGGTAGGCCGTCATTGTAAATAAGAATTTGCCTAGTTAAATAAAGGTTAAAAATAAAATAAAAACTTGAACTCCGTGGAGCATTTATTTGAGCTGCAATTTCTGAGGCTGGTAACGCTAATGAACGTATCCTCTACAGCAGAGTTTACTCTGGGTCTTCCTTTCCTGTGGCGGTCCTCATGAGAGACAGTTTCATCACAGCGCTGGATGTTTTTTGCGACTGCACTTGAAGAAACTTTCAAAGTTCTTGAAATGTTCCGTATTGACTGACTTTCATGTCTTAAAGTAATGATGAACTGTCGTTTCTCTTTGCTTATTTAAACTGTTCTTGCCATAATATGGACTTGGTCTTTTACCAAATAGTGCTATCTTCTGTATACCACCCCTACCTTGCCACAACACAACTGATTGGCTTAACTAAACGCATTAAGATAAGAAATTCCACAAATTGACTTTTAACAAGGCACACCGGTTAATTCAAATGCATTCCAGGTGACAACCTCATGAAGCTGGTTGAGAGAATGCCAATAGTGTGCAAAGCTGTCATCAAGGCAAAGGGTGGCTATTTGAAGAATCTCAATTTTAAAATATATTTTTAATTGTTTAAAACTTTTTGGGGGTTACTACATGATTCCATATGTGTTATTTCATAGTTTTGATGTCTTCACTATTATTCTACAATGTAGAAAATAGTAAAATTAAAGAAAAACCTTTGAATGAGTAGGTTTTCTAAAAGTTTTGACTAGTGGTGTATATTTAATAAATATTTTATTAACTCTATTCCTGCATTGTTGGTTAAGGGGTTTAAGTTAGCATTTCACCGTATGGTCTACCTACCTGCACCTGTTGTGTTTGGCGTATTTGACAAATAATATTTGATTTGATTTGAATGTCAGGTGTGAACATAACATCATCCTGTAGAATCCTGGTCTGGATGCAGCATGGCTATGAAGGTTCATTTGAAAAAGCCTTGTTTAATGTCACCTGTTCTGTTCCTGAAAACAGAGGCTAAGATATGTTCCACAATCCTAGTCCTAAAGAGCTACACGATGTGCAAGCTTTTGTTCCAGCCCTGCACTGACACAACCTGATTCAGCCGTACACGGTCTTAATTACCATTTGATTAGCTGGCATTTGTGTTGGGGTATTTTTTTATTTTTTTATTTATTTTTTATTTCACCTTTATTTAACCAGGTAGGCTAGTTGAGAACAAGTTCTCATTTGCAACTGCGACCTGGCCAAGATAAAGCATAGCAGTGTGAGCAGACAACACAGAGTTACACATGGAGTAAACAATTAACAAGTCAATAACACAGTAGAAAACAAAGGGGGAGTCTATATAGAGCGAAACCCTGCACATTCCTGTATCTCTCCAGGACCAGGTTAGTTGATCAGTGGTTGGCCAATTGTCTGGTCTGCCCTGAGAAATGGTTGCCAAGTCTGCAGTATGTTCTGACTGTACTGTCTGTTCCACGGTGTAACCACTGTTAGTAACTTCATAGTGTGACTGATTGCTCTGTCTGTGTCCTAACTGTCCTCTCTGGTCCACAGGGCTCCATCATTAGCCACCCCAGTCCCCACATGAGACGCAGAGCCACGTCTTCCCGAGACAGAGATGGTCCTTCCAGAGGACATTCCGTCCCCACCACCACCTCTTCCCTCCTGGGCTCTTTGTTCGGGACCAAGAGGGCCAAGTCCCCCTCCCTGTCCCCCCAGCACCCCACCAACCTGCACCAGACGGCCCAGAGCCAGGCAGATACACAGAACCAGTTGCTTCAAGGAGCCCAGTACTGCCAGAACCCTCCACCCTACCACCACCACCACCACTACCACCCCCCTGCCCCTGGGTCTGCCCCCTCCTCCTCTCATCCACCTCCCCCTCCTCACCACCACCCACTGACTCCCACCCCCACTGCCTCCTCCACCAAGCCCAAACACAGCGGCATCAGCACCGTGGTTTGAGGACAGAAACTCACACAGACACACAGACAGACACACACAGACAGACACACACAGACAGACACACACAGACAGACACACACACAGACAGAGACACACACAGACAGACACACACAGACAGAGACACACACAGACAGAGACACACACAGACAGAGACACACACAGACAGAGACACACACAGACAGAGACACACACAGACAGAGACACACACAGACAGAGACACACACAGACAGAGACACACACAGACAGAGACACACACAGACAGAGACACACACAGACAGAGACACACACAGACAGAGACACACACACACACAGACACACACACACACAGACACACACACACACACACAGACACACACACACAGACACACAGCTCCTAGAGACAGACTAGGGACGGATGGATGGCAGGACCTCTGGTTAGAGCTCCTGTCCCCTACAGGACCTACAAGAGACAATGGGGACAGGTGTCTCCGACTGCTGACCAGGACCGGGACATGGTTGCTTGGACTGACATTATGGATATCTAGACTGAATTCTCACCTCATCCAGAGACCCTCCTAGGGAGAAGGAGAAGAGGAGGTTCCATGGCTCAGCTCTGGTGTCCTCCAGTTGACTGGGTCTGTCAGCAGTAACTCCCAACTATCCATACAACTCATCGCCACCTTAAGACCGTAGAAACGACATGTTCCTCTAGACCAGGAATGGGCAACTCGAGGCCCACGGGATGCATGAGCAATTCAAAAATATATAGGTTTTTTGGGGGGGAGGGGGGAACAGTTGGTGTCTCAACTTATTGTTAAGAGTTAGACTAATAGAATACACAATGGCAAAATGTGCAGAATTGGAGGAAATTAACTTTAAAACTAGACTGATCCTTTAGTAAGGCTTGTTTAACTAAAGACGGGTTCCTCTAGACTGATCCTTTAGTACAGCTGATTTAACTAAAGACTGGTTCCTCTAGACTGATCCTTTAGTACAGCTGATTTAACTAAAGACTGGTTCCTCTAGACTGATCCTTTAGTACAGCTGATTTAACTAAAGACTGGTTCCTCTAGACTGATCCGTTAGTACAGCTGATTTAACTAAAGACTGGTTCCTCTAGAATGATCCCTTAGTACAGCTGATTTAACTAAAGACTGGTTCCTCTAGACTGATCCTTTAGTACAGCTGATTTAACTAAAGACTGGTTCCTCTAGACTGATCCGTTAGTACAGCTGATTTAACTAAAGACTGGTTCCTCTAGACTGATCCTTTAGTACAGCTGATTTAACTAAAGACTGGTTCCTCTAGACTGATCCGTTAGTAAAGCTGATTTAACTAAAGACTGGTTCCTCTAGACTGATCCGTTAGTACAGCTGATTTAACTAAAGACTGGTTCCTCTAGACTGATCCGTTAGTACAGCTGATTTAACTAGAGACTGGTTCCTCTAGACTGATCCTTTAGTACAGCTGATTTCCTAAAGACTGGTTCCTCTAGACTGCTCCGTTAGTACAGCTGATTTAACTAAAGACTGGTTCCTCTAGACTGATCCTTTAGTACAGCTGATTTAACTAAAGACTGGTTCCTCTAGACTGATCCTTTAGTACAGCTGATTGAAAAATGATATCTACATTGTCTTTCTTCTCCTTACCAAGCAACACAAAGCAAGTCAACACCATGGCTATTTAAAATATACATCTATCTAAATCTTTATCTATTTTCTGTTTTCTATAAATCAAGGAATTACTGGGAATCTATATGACATATGTTATTAAGTTATTACTTGCCTACTAGTGTTGTCCGGAGCAGAAAGTGTTTCTCAATAGTAGCAACCTGACTTTAGAATGTGTAGACCAACATGACAGCCCGTTTATAGACAAAGCTAGCAGCTGTTCCAGTGTTATAATGCAGCCTAGCCTAGGTGTCATTTCACTGTGATATTGATAGCTCATTGCCTCTGTACAATAACAGACATAAATAACTGTGCCAATTATTAAAGCATTGACTAATTTAGTCACTTTGCTTTGTGTATATCATGCATATTAATGTATTTTGTATAAATAATGATAATAATATAATCCACTGTTGTTATTATTGTTGTTATCAGACCATGCTTCCATAAGGCAGTATTATACTCTATTTACGTAGCAGACCTGTGGTATTGTTTCACTATTCTGATCAATAAGCCAATCAAAGCTTGTTTTAGTTATTAGGCTTATCAGTGTATATTTATCTGGTTACCTTTGGATTACAACTGTGAGGATTCTACCTGGCTGGTTCTGGTTCCACAGCAGAGTTCTGTATCTACCGACCGGATCTCAGCTGGGTTAGTCACTGTGCTTCATAGAGACAAACCAGATCAGACTGGTTCGAAGTGGATCACTGTGCTCCAAACTGCGTCACACTAGTTTACTGTTCTACTGACCGGTTCATGGATTCACCTCCACCCAGCAGTCTGGCTGAACCCTACAGCTGTTTAATATGGATTCACCTCCACCCAGCAGTCTGGCTGAACCCTACAGCTGTTTAATATGGATTCACCTCCACCCAGCAGTCTGGCTGAACCCTACCACTGTTTAATATGGATTCACCTCCACCCAGCAGTCTGGCTGAACCCTACCACTGTTTAATATGGATTCACCTCCACCCAGCAGTCTGGCTGAACCCTACAGCTGTTTAATATGGATTCACCTCTACCCAGCAGTCTGGCTGAACCCTACAGCTGTTTAATATGGATTCACCTCCACCCAGCAGTCTGGCTGAACCCTACCGCTGTTTAATATGGATTCACCTCCACCCAGCAGTCTGGCTGAACCCTACCACTGTTTAATATGGATTCACCTCCACCCAGCAGTATGGCTGAAACCTACAGCTGTTTAATATGGATTCACCTCCACCCAGCAGTCTGGCTGAACCCTACCACTGTTTAATATGGATTCACCTCCACCCAGCAGTCTGGCTGAAACCTACCACTGTTTAATATGGATTCACCTCTACCCAGCAGTCTGGCTGAACCCTACCGCTGTTTAATATGGATTCACCTCCACCCAGCAGTCTGGCTGAACCCTACAGCTGTTTAATATGGATTCACCTCCACCCAGCAGTCTGGCTGAACCCTACAGCTGTTTAATATGGATTCACCTCCACCCAGCAGTCTGGCTGAACCCTACCACTGTTTAATATGGATTCACCTCCACCCAGCAGTCTGGCTGAACCCTACCGCTGTTTAATATGGATTCACCTCCACCCAGCAGTCTGGCTGAACCCTACCACTGTTTAATATGGATTCACCTCTACCCAGCAGTCTGGCTGAACCCTACAGCTGTTTAATATGGATTCACCTCCACCCAGCAGTCTGGCTGAACCCTACCGCTGTTTAATATGGATTCACCTCCACCCAGCAGTCTGGCTGAACCCTACCACTGTTTAATATGGATTCACCTCCACCCAGCAGTATGGCTGAAACCTACAGCTGTTTAATATGGATTCACCTCCACCCAGCAGTCTGGCTGAACCCTACCACTGTTTAATATGGATTCACCTCCACCCAGCAGTCTGGCTGAAACCTACCACTGTTTAATATGGATTCACCTCTACCCAGCAGTCTGGCTGAACCCTACCGCTGTTTAATATGGATTCACCTCCACCCAGCAGTCTGGCTGAACCCTACAGCTGTTTAATATGGATTCACCTCCACCCAGCAGTCTGGCTGAACCCTACAGCTGTTTAATATGGATTCACCTCCACCCAGCAGTCTGGCTGAACCCTACCACTGTTTAATATGGATTCACCTCCACCCAGCAGTCTGGCTGAACCCTACCGCTGTTTAATATGGATTCACCTCCACCCAGCAGTCTGGCTGAACCCTACCACTGTTTAATATGGTTTCACCTCCACCCAGCAGTCTGGCTGAACCCTACCGCTGTTTAATATGGATTCACCTCCACCCAGCAGTCTGGCTGAAACCTACAGCTGTTTAATATGGATTCACCTCCACCCAGCAGTCTGGCTGAAACCTACAGCTGTTTAATATGGATTCACCTCCACCCAGCAGTCTGGCTGAACCCTACCGCTGTTTAATATGGATTCACCTCCACCCAGCAGTCTGGCCTAACCCTACCACTGTTTAATATGGATTCACCTCCACCCAGCAGTCTGGCTGAACCCTACCACTGTTTAATATGGATTCACCTCCACCCAGCAGTCTGGCTGAACCCTACCGCTGTTTAATATGGATTCACCTCCACCCAGCAGTCTGGCTGAACCCTACCGCTGTTTAATATGGATTCACCTCCACCCAGCAGTCTGGCCTAACCCTACCGCTGTTTAATATGGATTCACCTCCACCCAGCAGTCTGGCTGAACCCTACAGCTGTTTAATATTGATTCACCTCCACCCAGCAGTCTGGCTGAACCCTACCACTGTTTAATATGGATTCACCTCTACCCAGCAGTCTGGCTGAACCCTACCGCTGTTTAATATGGATTCACCTCCACCCAGCAGTCTGGCCTAACCCTACCGCTGTTTAATATGGATTCACCTCTACCCAGCAGTCTGGCCTAACCCTACCGCTGTTTAATATGGATTCACCTCTACCCAGCAGTCTGGCTGAACCCTACCACTGTTTAATATGGATTCACCTCCACCCAGCAGTCTGGCTGAACCCTACAGCTGTTTAATATGGATTCACCTCCACCCAGCAGTATGGCTGAAACCTACAGCTGTTTAATATGGATTCACCTCCACCCAGCAGTCTGGCCTAACCCTACCGCTGTTTAATATGGATTCACCTCCACCCAGCAGTCTGGCTGAACCCTACCGCTGTTTAATATGGATTCACCTCTACCCAGCAGTCTGGCTGAACCCTACAGCTGTTTAATATGGATTCACCTCCACCCAGCAGTCTGGCCTAACCCTACCGCTGTTTAATATGGATTCACCTCCACCCAGCAGTCTGGCCTAACCCTACCGCTGTTTAATATGGATTCACCTCCACCCAGCAGTCTGGCCTAACCCTACAGCTGTTTAATATGGATTCACCTCTACCCAGCAGTCTGGCTGAACCCTACCACTGTTTAATATGGATTCACCTCTACCCAGCAGTCTGGCTGAACCCTACCGCTGTTTAATATGGATTCACCTCCACCCAGCAGTCTGGCTGAACCCTACAGCTGTTTAATATGGATTCACCTCCACCCAGCAGTCTGGCCTAACCCTACCGCTGTTTAATATGGATTCACCTCCACCCAGCAGTCTGGCTGAACCCTACCGCTGTTTAATATGGATTCACCTCCACCCAGCAGTCTGGCTGAACCCTACCACTGTTTAATATGGATTCACCTCCACCCAGCAGTATGGCTGAAACCTACAGCTGTTTAATATGGATTCACCTCCACCCAGCAGTCTGGCTGAAACCTACAGCTGTTTAATATGGATTCACCTCCACCCAGCAGTCTGGCCTAACCCTACCGCTGTTTAATATGGATTCACCTCCACCCAGCAGTCTGGCTGAACCCTACAGCTGTTTAATATGGATTCACCTCCACCCAGCAGTCTGGCCTAACCCTACCGCTGTTTAATATGGATTCACCTCTACCTCCACCCAGCAGTCTGGCTGAACCCTACCGCTGTTTAATATGGATTCACCTCCACCCAGCAGTCTGGCTGAACCCTACAGCTGTTTAATATGGATTCACCTCCACCCAGCAGTCTGGCTGAACCCTACCGCTGTTTAATATGGATTCACCTCCACCCAGCAGTCTGGCTGAACCCTACCGCTGTTTAATATGGATTCACCTCCACCCAGCAGTCTGGCTGAACCCTACCACTGTTTAATATGGATTCACCTCCACCCAGCAGTCTGGCTGAACCCTACAGCTGTTTAATATGGATTCACCTCTACCCAGCAGTCTGGCTGAACCCTACCGCTGTTTAATATGGATTCACCTCTACCCAGCAGTCTGGCTGAACCCTACCGCTGTTTAATATGGATTCACCTCCACCCAGCAGTCTGGCTGAACCCTACCGCTGTTTAATATGGATTCACCTCTACCCAGCAGTCTGGCTGAACCCTACCGCTGTTTAATATGGATTCACCTCCACCCAGCAGTCTGGCTGAACCCTACAGCTGTTTAATATGGATTCACCTCCACCCAGCAGTCTGGCTGAACCCTACCGCTGTTTAATATGGATTCACCTCCACCCAGCAGTCTGGCTGAACCCTACAGCTGTTTAATATGGATTCACCTCCACCCAGCAGTCTGGCTGAACCCTACCGCTGTTTAATATGGATTCACCTCCACCCAGCAGTCTGGCTGAACCCTACAGCTGTTTAATATTGATTCACCTCCACCCAGCAGTCTGGCCTAACCCTACCACTGTTTAATATGGATTCACCTCCACCCAGCAGTCTGGCTGAACCCTACAGCTGTTTAATATGGATTCACCTCCACCCAGCAGTCTGGCTGAACCCTACAGCTGTTTAATATGGATTCACCTCCACCCAGCAGTCTGGCTGAACCCTACCGCTGTTTAATATGGATTCACCTCCACCCAGCAGTCTGGCTGAACCCTACCGCTGTTTAATATGGATTCACCTCCACCCAGCAGTCTGGCTGAACCCTACCGCTGTTTAATATGGATTCACCTCCACCCAGCAGTCTGGCTGAACCCTACAGCTGTTTAATATGGATTCACCTCCACCCAGCAGTCTGGCTGAACCCTACCGCTGTTTAATATGGATTCACCTCCACCCAGCAGTCTGGCTGAACCCTACCGCTGTTTAATATGGATTCACCTCTACCCAGCAGTCTGGCTGAACCCTACCACTGTTTAATATGGATTCACCTCCACCCAGCAGTCTGGCTGAACCCTACCGCTGTTTAATATGGATTCACCTCCACCCAGCAGTCTGGCTGAAACCTACAGCTGTTTAATATGGATTCACCTCCACCCAGCAGTCTGGCTGAACCCTACCACTGTTTAATATGGATTCACCTCTACCCAGCAGTCTGGCTGAACCCTACAGCTGTTTAATATGGATTCACCTCTACCCAGCAGTATGGCTGAAATCTACAGCTGTTTAATATGGATTCACCTCCACCCAGCAGTCTGGCCTAACCCTACAGCTGTTTAATATGGTTTCACCTCCACTCATGTTTTGATTTGAAGGACAGGTATAGGAAAGGGGTGGGATTCTATGCTAGCCTAGCAGGCTGAAGACTGAACCTAGTGGGCTGTAGCCTAGCAGGATGACTAGCTGACTGCTGAATGACACTCATTGTGTCAGTGTTTGGTTTCACAGTAAAAACAGATTGACTGACTGTCTTCGGGAAGTATAATCTCTGCTGGCTGAGTGTGACCCCGTCTGTCCTCCATCTTTGTTTTGTCTTGTTATCCATGGGTGTGTTGTGTTGTTTATGTGTGCTTCATATACATACTGCAGTGGTCCTCTCCATGTGTGCATACTGCTGTAGTCCTCTCCGTGTGTATATACTGCTGTAGTCCTCTCCGTGTGTATATACTGCTGTAGTCCTCTCCGTGTGTACATACTGCTGTAGTCCTCTCCGTGTGTACATACTGCTGTAGTCCTCTCCATGTGTATATACTGCTGTAGTCCTCTCCGTGTGTACATACTGCTGTAGTCCTCTCCATGTGTATATACTGCTGTAGTCCTCTCCATGTGTATATACTGCTGTAGTCCTCTCCATGTGTATATACGGCTGTAGTCCTCTCCATGTGTACATACGGCTGTAGTCCTCTCCATGTGTACATACTGCTGTAGTCCTCTCCATGTGTACACACTGCTGTAGTCCTCTCCATGTGTATATACTGCTGTAGTTCTCTCCATGTGTACATACTGCTGTAGTTCTCTCCATGCGTACATACTGCTGTAGTCCTCTCCGTGTGTACATACTGCTGTAGTCCTCTCCGTGTGTACATACTGCTGTAGTCCTCTCCGTGTGTACATACTGCTGTAGTCCTCTCCGTGTGTACATACTGCTGTAGTCCTCTCCGTGTGTACATACTGCTGTAGTCCATGTGTATGTGTATATACTGCTGTAGTCCTCTATAGAAATATATAGACGGTATACTATATGGCTTTAGTCCTCTCCAGAACCATATATACAGTAAACTAAATGGCTATATATATGTAGTGTGTGTATATATATATTACACACACTACCATTCAAAAGTTTGGAGTCACTTAGAAATGTCCTTGTTTTTCAAAGAAAATCACATTTTTTGCCATTAAAATGAGATCAAATTGATCAGAAATACAGTGTAGACATTGTTAATGTTGTAAATGACTATTGTAGATGGAACCAGCTGATTGTTTAATGGATTATCTACATAGGCGTACAGAGGCCCATTATCAGCAACCATCACTCTTGTGTTTCAATGGCAAGTTGTGTAAGCTAATCAAGTTTATAATTTTAAAAGGCTAATTGATCATTAGAAAACCCATTTGCAATTATGTTAGCACAGCTGAAAACTGTTGTCCTGATTAAGAAGCAATACAACTGGTCTTCTTTAGACTAGTTGAGTATCTGGAGCATCAGCATTTGTGGGTTCGATTACAGGCTCAAAATGGCCAGAAATATAAAACTTTATTCTGAAACTCATCAGTCTATTCTTGTTCTGAGAAATTGCCAAGAAACTGAAGATCTCGTACAACGCTGTATACTACTCCCTTCACAGAACAGAGCAAACTGGCGCTAAGCAGAATAGAAAGAGGAGTGGGAGGCCCCAGTGCACAACCGAGCAAGAGGAAAAGTACATTAGACTGTTTAGTTTGAGACTTTTGACACATTTTGTTACGTTACAGCCTTATTCTAAAATGGTTTAAAAATAAATAAAACATCTCATCAAACTACACACAATACCCAATAATGACAAAGTGAAAACAGGTTTTTAGACATTTTTCAGAAACAGAAATACCTTATTTACATAAGTATTCATAAGTATTGATATGAGACTTGAAATTGAGATGTTTCTACATGTTTCAAAAACCAAGCCATAAGGTTGAAGGAAATGTCCGTAGAGCTCCGAGACAGGATTGTGTCGAGGCACAGATCTGGGGAAGGGTACCAAAACATTTCTACAGCATTGAATGACCCCAAGAACACAGTGGCCTCCATCATTCCTAAATGGAAGAAGTTTGGAACCAACAAAAGTCTTCCTAGAGCTGGCAGCCTGGCCAAAATTAGCAATCAGGGGAGAAGGGCCATGGTCAGGGAGGTTACCGAGAACCCGATGCACCTAAGAACCCAAAGCACCTAAAAGACTCTCAGACCATAGAAACAAACAAGATTCTATGGTCTGATGAAACCAAGATGGAACTCTCTGCTCTGAATACCAAGAGTCACGTCTGGAGGAAACATGGCACCATTACTACACTGAAGCATGGTGGTGGCAGCATCATGCTATGGGGATGTTTTTCAGCGGCAGGGACTGGGAGACTAGTCAGGATTGAGGGAAAGATGAACAGAGCAATGTACAGAGATATCCTTGATGGAAAACCTGCTCCAGAGTGTTCAGGACCTCAGACTGTGGTGAAGGTTCACCTTCCCAACAGGACAACAACCCTAAGCACACAGTCAAGACAATGCAGGAGTGGCTTCGGGACAAGTCTGTGAATGTCCTTGAGTTGCCCAGACTTGAACCCGATTGGACGTCAATGGGGAGACCTGAAAATACAGTTGAAGTCGGAAGTTTACATTCACCTTAGTCAAATACATTTAAACTCAGTTTTTCACAATTCATGACATTTAATCCACGTAAAAATTCCCTGTCTTCGGTCAGTTAGGTTCACCACTTAATTTTAGGAATGTGAAATGTCAGAATAATAGTACAGATAATTATTTATTTCAGCATTTATTTATTTCATCACATTCCCAGTGGGTCAGAAGTTTACATACACTCAATTCTGATTTTGTAGCATTGCATTTAAATTGTTTAACTTGGGTCAAACATTTTGGGTAGCCTTCCTCAAGCTTCCCACAATAAGTTGGGTGAATTTTGGCCCATTCCTCCTGACAGAGTTGGTGTAACTGAGTCAAGTTTGTAGGCCTCCTTGCTCGCACACGTTTTTTCAGTTCTGCCCACACATTTTCTATAGGCTTGAGGTCAGGACTTTGTGATGGCCACTCCAAAACGTTGACTTTGTTGTCCTTACGCCATTTTGCCACAACTTTGGAAGTATGCTTGGGGTCATTAGCGACCAAGCTTTACCTTCCCGACTGATGTCTTGAGATGTTGCTTCAATATATCCAAATAATGTTCCTACCTCATGAAGCCATCTATATTGTGAAGTGCACCAGTCCCTCCTGCAGCAAAGCATCCCCACAACATGATGCTGCCACCCCCATGCTTCACGATTGGGCTTGCAAGAATCCCCCTTTTTCCTCCAAACATAACGAAGGTCATTATTGCCAAATCGTTCTACTTTTATTTAATCAGATCAGAGGACATTTCTCCAAAAAGCAATCATTGTCCCCATGTGTAGTTGCAAACCGTAGTCTGTGGCTTCTTCCTTGCTGAGCGGTCTTTCAGGTTATGGCAATAAAGGACTCGTTTTACTGTGGATATAGATACTTTTGTACCTGTTTCCTCCAGCATCTTCACAAGGTCCTTTGCTGTTGTTCTGGGATTGATTTGCATTTTTCGCACAAAAGTACGTTCATCTCTAGGAGACAGAACGTGTCTCCTTCCTGAGCGGTATGACTGCTGCATGGTCCCATGGTGTTTATACTTGCATACTATTGTTTGTACAGATGAACACGGTACCTTCAGGCTTTTGGAAATTGCTCCCAAGGATGAACCAGACTTGTGGAGGTCTACAATTTTTCTTCTGAGGTCTTGGCTGATTTCTTTTGATTTTCCCATGATGTCAAGCAAAGAGGCACTGAGTTTTTTGAAGGTAGGCCCTGAAGTACATCCACAGGTACACCTCCAATTGACTCAAATAGCCTATCAGAAGCTTCTAAAGCCATAACATCCTTTTCTGGAATTTTCCAAGCTGTTTAAAGGCACAGTCAACTTACTGTATGTAAACTTCTGACCCACTGGAATAGTGATACAGGGAATTATTGTGAATTATAGTGAAATAATCTGTCTTTAAAAAATTGTTGGTCTTGTGTCATGCACAAAGTAGATGTCCTAACCGACTTGCCAAAACTTTAGTTTGTTAACAAGAAATTTGTGGAGTGGTTGAAAAACGAGCTTTAATTCCAGTGCATGCTAACTTCTGACTTCAACTGTAGGTCTGCAGCGATGCTCCCCATCTAAACTGACAGAGCTTGAGAGGATCTCCAGAGAAGAATGGTGCTTCCACAAAGTACTGAGTTTAATCAGGTAGGCCAGTTGAGAACAAGTTCTCATTAACAACTGCAAGCTGGCCAACATAAAGCAAGGCAGTGCGACACAAACAACAACACAGAGTTGGAATAATGGAATAAACAAACGTACACAATAGAAATAAGTCTTAGTACAGTTTGTGCAAATGGTGTGAGGAGGTAAGGCTATAAATAGACCATAAGAGAGAAGTAATTACAATTAAGCAAATTAACACTGGAGTGATAGGCAGCAGAGAACTTGAAGGAATGGTGGCCAAAGTAGGTTTTGGTACGGATACAGCTTTAGAACAAAGTTCTACAGTATTAGTAAAAATGTGATCAATACATGTGGAGGATCTTGTTCCTGTAGTGTTTGTAAACACCCTGGTATGTTGATTAAAACTGAACCAGATTACAGGCACTGGATACAGTGAGAAGCTTCCTCTTGAGCGGACAGCTTGATGAAAACCAGTCAACATTCAGGTCCCCAAGAAAGTAGACCTCTCTGTTTACATCACATACACTATCAAGGATTTCACACATATTATTTAGATACTGACTAGACTTGGTGGCCTATAGCAGCACCCCAAAAGAAAAGGTGTTAGATGTGCCAGTTGAACCTGCAACCAGAACACTTCAATAACACTTGACATAAGATCTTCTCTAAGCATCACAGGGATATGGCTCTGAATATATATATATATATAATATATATATATATAATATATATATATTTGTTCTTAACTGACTTGCCTAGTTAGAGGTTAAAAAAATGTGTATATATATATATATATATATATATATATATATATATATATATATACATATATACATTTTTTTTTTTTTATACATTTTTTTAACCTCTATTTAACTAGGCAAGTCAGTTAAGAACAAATTCTTATCTACAATGACGGCAAAAGGCCTCCAGCGGGGACGGGGGAATAGAAATACAGGACAAACCACGACAAGAGAGACCGAAGACAACAACATAGCAAGGTAACATCACATGACAACAGAGCATGGTAGCAACACAACATGGTAAAAACAGACAACAGCACAAAGGGCAAGAAGGTAGAGACAACAACATAGCAAGGCAACAACACATGACAACAGAGTGTGGTAGTAACGCAACATGACCACAACATGGTAGCAACACAACATGGTAAAAACAGACAACAGCACAAAGGGCAAGAAGGTAGAGACAACAACATAGCAAGGCAACAACACATGACAACAGAGTGTGGTAGTAACGCAACATGACCACAACATGGTAGCAACACAACATGGTAAAAACAGACAACAGCACAAAGGGCAAGAAGGTAGAGACAACAACATAGCAAGGCAACAACACATGACAACAGAGTGTGGTAGTAACGCAACATGACCACAACATGGTAGCAACACAACATGGTAAAAACAGACAACAGCACAAAGGGCAAGAAGGTAGAGACAACAACATAGCAAGGCAACAACACATGACAACAGAGTGTGGAAGTAACGCAACATGACCACAACATGGTAGCAACACAACATGGTAAAAACAGACAACAGCACAAAGGGCAAGAAGGTAGAGACAAATAATACATTCTACAGGGAACTATAAAATATCTGAACATTATGAAGTGGATATGAACACGTACTCAATTACATGCCTGCTTACACATACAGACTTATTCATACACACCTGATCTCGCTCTCTCACTCTCTCTTTCTCTCTTTTCTCTTCTCTCCCTCTCTATTGTCGAGAACTGTTTTATAATTTAATGTGTTTATTGTTTGTCTATCTTTTTTATGTATTTGTCTACAAGTTTATATATGTTTACAACAAGCAAGGGGACGATATCAGAGTAGGGGCATTGGGGAATAATAACATATTGTACGGAATACATTTGTACTGTAGTGAAGCCGTCTCCAGAGTAATGCAAGGTCTCTTTCATGATCTTGTGAAACGTCAATTGCTATGGAAATGCTGGGATGTGTTTTTCAATTATGTTAAAGGTAATTATGATGCAACTATGATGGTGATACGATATGGATTACAATTATCATCATGAATATTAAGGCTGTACGCACTACATGTTACACACATAGACACTCAACCATGCAAATTGGCAGAGTTATTACACATTATCTTACTATTATACAGACATTTTACACACTCTCACTATATCATATCCAATATCATACACATCAACCTACTCAGATTTGTTACACATATAATATCTTGACTCAATTTTCTAACATCTGTGGCATTGGCTCACAGGCAAACAGGCAATGGAATAAAACAAATATTGCTAGAACCTATTTCTTGAATTCTAAATATCAGACATTTGAAAGCTCTAGTTTTGACCTTCATAATACCTCTGATGGCAATAACTTTACAAGCACTAATTATGGTCAATTTAGCCTGATAATAGTATCTAGTTATGGTAAGGGGTGAAATAAGTACAGCCAGTTATAATTGTAATGGTTTAGCAGATTATTATAAAAAGATCAGTCTTTACATGGCTAAAAGAAAAGGAATATAACATCTACTGTCTACAGGAAACTCACTCTACATCCTTAGATGAAGTTGTTTACAGGAAACTCACTCTACATCCTTAGATGAAGTTGCATGGACAAAGGAACTCAAAGGGTGTGATGATATTAATTAACAAAAATGTAGATCTGAATGTGCAAATAGTCAGGAATGATTCACAAGGAAGGTGGATCCATTTCAATATGAAAGTGGATGAAAAAATGATTTGGCTCATTAATTTATATGTTCCAAATCAGGATAAACCACACTTCTTCTGAAACATTTATACCAATTTATTGTATTTACAGGCAACAAAAGAACTCATCATTATGGTAGGAGACTATAACACAGTGTTAAGTACCTCAATCAAATCAAATCAAATGTATTTATATAGCCCTTCGTACATCAGCTGATATCTCAAAGTGCTGTACAGAAACCAAGCCTAAAACCCCAAACAGCAAGCAATGCAGGTGTAGAAGCACGGTGGCTAGGAAAAACTCCATAGAAAGGCCAAAACCTAGGAAGAAACCTAGAGAGGAACCAGGCTATGTGGGGTGGCCAGTCCTCTTCTGGTTGTACCGGGTGGAGATTATAACAGAACATGGCCAAGATGTTCAAATGTTCATAAATGACCAGCATGGTCAAATAATAATAATCACAGGGAGAACAGTTGAAACTGGATCAGCAGCACGGCCAGGTGGACTGGGGACAGCAAGGAGTCATCATGCCAGGTAGTCCTGAGGCATGGTCCTAGGGCTCAGGTCCTCCGAGAGAGAGAAAGAAAGAGAGAATTAGAGAGAGCGTACTTAAATTCACACAGGACACCGGATAGGACAGGGGAAGTACACCAGATATAACAAACTGACCCTAGCCCCCCGACACATAAACTACTGCAGCATAAATACTGGAGGCTGAGACAGGAGGGGTCAGGAGACACTGTGGCCCCATCCGATGACAACCCCGGACAGGGCCAAACAGGAAGGATATAACCCCACCCACTTTGCCAAAGCACAGCCCCCACACCACTAGAGGGATATTTTCCACTAACTTACCATCCTGAGACAAGGCCGAGTATAGCCCACAAAGATCTCCGCCACGGCACAACCCAACCCAGACAGGAAGATCACATCAGTGACTAAACCCACTCAAGTGACGCACCCCTCCTAGGGACGGTATGAAAGATCCCTAGTAAGCCAGTGACTCAGCCCCTGTAATAGGGTTAGAGGCAGAGAATCCCAGTGGAAAGGGGGGAACCGGCCAGGCAGAGACAGCAAGGGCGGTTCGTTGCTCCAGAGCCTTTCCGTTCACCTTCACACTCCTGGGCCAGACTACACTCAATCATATGACCCACTGAAGAGATGAGTCTTCAGTAAAGACGTAAAGGTTGAGACCGAGTTTGCGTCTCTCACATGGGTAGGCAGACCGTTCCATAAAAATTGAGCTCTATAGGAGAAAGCCCTGCCTCCAGCTGTTTGCTTAGAAATTCTAGGGACAATTAGGAGGCCTGCGTCTTGTGACCGTAGCGTACGTATAGGTATGTACGGCAGGACCAAATCAGAGAGATGGGTAGGAGCAAGCCCATGTAATGCTTTGTAGGTTAGCAGTAAAACCTTGAAATCAGCACTTGCCTTGACAGAAAGCCAGTGTAGGGAGGCTAGCACTGGAGTAATATGATCAAATTTTTTGGTTCTAGTCAGTATTCTAGCAGCCGTATTTAGCACTAACTGAAGTTTATTTAGTGCTTTATCCGGGTGGCCGGAAAGTAGAGCATTGCAGTAGTCTTAACCCAGAAGTAACAAAAGCATGGATTAATTTTTCTGCATCATTTTTGGACAAAGTTTCTGATTTTTGCAATGTTACGTAGATGGAAAAAAGCTGTCCTTGAAATAGTCTTGATATGTTCTTCAAATTAGAGATCAGGGTCCAGAGTAACGCCGAGGTCCTTCACAGTTTTATTTGAGACAACTGTACAACCATTAAGATTAATTGTCAGATTCAACAGAATATCTCTTTGTTTCTTGGGACCTAGAACAAGCATCTCTGTTTTGTCCGAGTTTAAAAGTAGAAAGTTTGCAGCCATCCACTTCCTTATGTCTGAAACACATGCTTCTAGCGAGTTCAATTTTGGGGCTTCACCATGTTTCATTGAAATGTACAGCTGTGTGTCATCTGCATATCAGTGAAAGTTAACATTATGTTTTCGAATGACATCTCCAAGAGGTAAAATATATAGTGAAAACAATAGTGGTCCTAAAACGGAACCTTGAAGAACACCGAAATATACAGTTGATTTGTTAGAGGACAAACCATTCACAGAGACAAACTGATATCTTTCCGACAGATAAAACTGTAACTCATACTCCTTGTATGAGCTGAAAGTTTAGAGGGACGGCCAGGTCTTGGTAGATTTGCAGTGGTCTGATACTCCTTCCATTTCAATATTATCGCTTGCACAGTGCTCCTTGGGATGTTTAAAGCTTGGGAAATCTTTTTGTATGCAAATCCGGCTTTAAACTTCTTCACAACAGTATCTCGGACCTGCCTGGTGTGTTCCTTGTTGTTCATGATGCTCTCTGCGCTTTTAACGGACCTCTGAGACTATCACAGTGCAGGTGCATTTATACGGAGACTTGATTACACACAGGTGGATTGTATTTATCATCGTTAGTCATTTAGGTCAACATTGGATCATTCAGAGATCCTCACTGAACTTCTGGAGAGAGTTTGCTGCACTGAAAGTAAAGGGGCTGAATAATTTTGCACGCCCAATTTTTCAGTTTTTGATTTGTTAAAAAAGTTTGAAATATCCAATAAATGTCGTTCCACTTCATGATTGTGTCCCACTTGTTGTTGATTCTTCACAAAAAAATACAGTTTTATATCTTTATGTTTGAAGCCTGAAATGTGGCAAAAGGTCGCAAAGTTCAAGGGGGCCGAATACTTTCGCAAGGCACTGTAGCACCACAACAAACCTGCCAAGAGAGGGCCGCCCACCAAAACTCACGGACCAGGCAAGGAGAGCATTAATAAGAGAGGCAACAATGAGACCAAAGATAACCCTGAAGGAGCTTCAAAGCTCCACAGCAGAGTTTGGAGAATCTGTCCATAGGACGGTTTTAAGGCGTACACTCCACAGAGCTGGGCTTTACAGAAGAGTGGCCAGGAAAAAAAAACATTGCTTAAAGAAAAAAATAAGCAAACACGTTTGGTGTTCGCCAAAAGGTGTGTGGGAGACTCCCCAAAATTATGGAAGAAGGTACTCTGGTCGAGATGAGACTAAAATTGAGCTTTTTGGCCATCAAGGAAAATGTCTGAGGCAAACCCAACACCTTTCATCACTCTGAGAACACCAACACCATGGTGGTGGCAGCATCATGCTGTGGGATGTTTGTCATTGGCAGGGACTGGGAAAATGGTCATAATTGAAGGAATGATGGATGGCGCTAAATACAGGGAAATTCTTGAGGGAAACCTGTTTCAGTCTTCCAGAGATTTGAGACTGACTGGGACGATTTGACACTGAACCCAAGCATACTGCCAAAGCAACACTTGAGTGGTTTAAGGAGAAACATTTAATTTCCTAGTCAAAGCCCAGACATCAATCCAATTGAGAATCTGTGGTATGACTTAATGATTGCTGTACACCAGTGGAACACATCCAGACTTATATTAAACATCTCCAATCAAAAATCACATCTAGAGTCGGCTTTCTATTCCGCAACAGCCTCCTTCACTCACGCCGCCAAACTTACCCTAGTAAAACTGACTATCCTACCGATCCTCGACTTCAGCGATGTCATCTACAAAATAGCTTCCAACACTCTACTCAGCAAACTGGATGCAGTCTATCACAGTGCCATCCGTCTTGTTACCAAAGCGCCTTATACCACCCACCACTGCGACCTGTATGCTCTAGTCGGCTGGCCCTCACTACATATTCGTCGCCAGACCCACTGGCTCCAGGTCATCTATAACTCTATGCTAGGTAAAGCTCTGCCTTATCTCAGTTCACTGGTCACGATAACAACACCCACACGTAGCACACGTTCCAGAAGGTATATCTCACTGATCATCCCCAAAGCCAACACCTCATTTGGCTGCCTTTCCTTCCAGTTCTCTGCTGCCAGTGACTGGAACGAATTGCAAAAATCGCTGAAGTTGGAGACTTTTATTTCCCTCACTAACTTTAAACATCAACTATCTTTGCAGCTAACCGATCGCTGCAGCTGTATATAGTCCATCTGTAAATAGACCACCCAATCTATCTACCTCATCCCCATACTGTTTTTATTTTTACTTTTCTGCTCTTTTGCACACCAGTATCTAAACTTGCACATCATCATCTGCTCATTTATCACTCCAGTGTTTAATCTGCTAAATTGTAACTATTCGCTCCTATGGCCTATTTATTGCCTACCTCATCATGCCTTTTGCACACTGTATATAAACTTTATTTTTTTCTACTGTGTCATTGATTTGTTTATTGTGTTATTGGCTTGTTTATTGTTTACTCCATGTGTAACTTTGTGTTGTTGTCTGTGTCACACTTCTTTGCTTTATCTTGGCCAGGTCGCAGTTGTAAATGAGAACTTGTTCTCAACTAGCCTACCTGGTTAAATAAAGGTGAAATAAAAAATAAATAAATGAAAAAAGGAGCTGGAGCAGTTTTGCCTTGAAGAATGGGCAACAATCCCAGTGGCTAGATGTGCCAAGTTTATAGAGACATACCCCAAGAGACTTGCAGTTGTAATTGCTGCAAAAGGTGCCTCTACAAAGTATTGACTTTGACAGCTGTGTTGTGTGTATAAAGTGCAAAATAATTGGGAAAATATTTTCGATGTACCCATTCCATGGCATGGTTTATGAATTGATACGCAAAACAACGCTGGATTCAAAACTTCTAATTTTTCAATTTAAATTACTATAGAATATTATATATATATGGGATACAATCTTCCCAGCTCTGCAGATTCTGCTGTGAGGAGACAGAGTCATTAGATCATTTATTTTGGTATTGTCCATATGTAGCTCGTTTATGGTCACAGGTCCAGGAATGGCTGAAGAATTGCAACATTTGCCTAGAACTAACGCCACAGATAGCAATACTGGGTGATTTGAAAAGCCATAGTCAATCAATAATATAATAATTATTTTAGCAAAAAAATATATTTTTAATTTACAATCTGTAGAAGCTATGAGAATAGAAAGGTTCAATTATTTTGTGAAGCATCACAGCACAGTTTAAAAATATATGGCAAATAAAAAAATGAAATGGATGGTGTTGAGAGATAGATAGGTGGGGTTGAATGGAGCTGATGGGTGGGACTGGATGGTGTGGAGAGATAGATAGGTGGGGTTGAATGGAGCTGATGGGTGGGACTGGATGGTGTTGAGAGATAGATAGGTGGGGTTGAATGGAGCTGATGGGTGGGACTGGATGGTGTGGAGAGATAGATAGGTGGGGTTGAATGGAGCTGGTGGGTGGGACTGGATGGTGTTGAGAGATAGATAGGTGGGGTTGAATGGAGCTGATGGGTGGGACTGGATGGTGTTGAGAGATAGATAGGTGGGGTTGAATGGAGCTGATGGGTGGGACTGGATGGTGTTGAGAGATAGATAGGTGGGGTTGAATGGAGCTGATGGGTGGGACTGGATGGTGTTGAGAGATAGATAGGTGGGGTTGAATGGAGCTGATGGGTGGGACTGGATGGTGTTGAGAGATAGATAGGTGGGGTTGAATGGAGCTGATGGGTGGGACTGGATGGTGTTGAGAGATAGATAGGTGGGGTTGAATGGAGCTGATGGGTGGGACTGGATGGTGTTGAGAGATAGGTGGGGTTGATTGGAGCTGATGGGTGGGACTGGATGGTGTTGAGAGATAGATAGGTGGGGTTGAATGGAGCTGATGGGTGGGACTGGATGGTGTGGAGAGATAGATAGGTGGGGTTGAATGGAGCTGATGGGTGGGACTGGATGGTGTGGAGAGATAGATAGGTGGGGTTGAATGGAGCTGATGGGTGGGACTGGATGGTGTGGAGAGATAGATAGGTGGGGTTGAATGGAGCTGATGGGTGGGACTGGATGGTGTGGAGAGATAGATAGGTGGGGTTGAATGGAGCTGATGGGTGGGACTGGATGGTGTGGAGAGATAGATAGGTGGGGTTGAATGGAGCTGATGGGTGGGACTGGATGGTGTTGAGAGATAGGTAGGGTTGAATGGAGCTGATGGGTGGGACTGGATGGTGTGGAGAGATAGATAGGTGGGGTTGAATGGAGCTGATGGGTGGGACTGGATGGTGTGGAGAGATAGATAGGTGGGGTTGAATGGAGCTGATGGGTGGGACTGGATGGTGTGGAGAGATAGATAGGTGGGGTTGAATGGAGCTGATGGGTGGGACTGGATGGTGTGGAGAGATAGATAGGTGGGGTTGAATGGAGCTGATGGGTGGGACTGGATGGTGTGGAGAGATAGATAGGTGGGGTTGAATGGAGCTGATGGGTGGGACTGGATGGTGTTGAGAGATAGATAGGTGGGGTTGAATGGAGCTGATGGGTGGGACTGGATGGTGTGGAGAGATAGATAGGTGGGGTTGAATGGAGCTGATGGGTGGGACTGGATGGTGTTGAGAGATAGATAGGTGGGGTTGAATGGAGCTGATGGGTGGGACTGGATGGTGTTGAGAGATAGATAGGTGGGGTTGAATGGAGCTGATGGGTGGGACTGGATGGTGTGGAGAGATAGATAGGTGGGGTTGAATGGAGCTGATGGGTGGGACTGGATGGTGTTGAGAGATAGATAGGTGGGGTTGAATGGAGCTGATGGGTGGGACTGGATGGTGTTGAGAGATAGATAGGTGGGGTTGAATGGAGCTGATTGGTGGGACTGGATGGTGTTGAGAGATAGATAGGTGGGGTTGAATGGAGCTGATGGGTGGGACTGGATGGTGTTGAGAGATAGATAGGTGGGGTTGAATGGAGCTGATGGGTGGGACTGGATGGTGTTGAGAGATAGATAGGTGGGGTTGAATGGAGCTGATGGGTGGGACTGGATGGTGTTGAGAGATAGATAGGTGGGGTTGAATGGAGCTGATGGGTGGGACTGGATGGTGTTGAGAGATAGATAGGTGGGGTTGAATGGAGCTGATGGGTGGGACTGGATGGTGTTGAGAGATAGATAGGTGGGGTTGAATGGAGCTGAAGAGTGGGACTAATAACAAGATAAACAATGTAAAACATACGGGATCTGTAAAATGTATATAGGATCGGAACTTTTGTGAAATAGCACAGTTACAAATAGAAATCAAACTGGATGGACATCAGAAATAGAGGAAGGACTAAGAACAAACAAGAGAGAACTATTGCAAAGTAGACTGTGTCTGTAAAATGTGTATAAGATGTATAAATTGCAGGTAAAAGCCAAAGTGTTTATTAGTTTACTCCAATTGGGGGATCCGTGGTAGGATTTGTGGGGAATAATTATAAAGGTATATTCTTTAAAAAAGTATGTATGTCTATATAGGTATGTGTATGTAAATACAGTATGTGTATATGTATGCATGTGTAACGAATCTCTTCGTCGTCTGATGAGGAGTAGGAAATATCGGACCTGACTCTGATTGCATACCAGGCCAAAAGCAGAAATACAACACATAGAACAAAAACATTGAATGCCCACCCCAACTCACGCCCTGACCAAGCTAAAACAGAGACATAAAAAAGGAACTAAGGTCAGGACGTGACAGCATGCGTGTATGGATATATATATTTACAAAAAATATATGGGGGATTGGAAATGATGCACACAATTATTGATGGAAGCAACATTCTTTCCGCAATATTAAGCTGATCCACCCCTTTAATAAAAATAATATTGACTTTGGGGGGGTGAATAGATGTGCACACTCAAGTTTTCAGTTTTTTGTCTTATTTTAGGTCTGTTTCACAATGAAAAATATTTTGCATCTTCAAAGTGGTATGCATGTTGTGAAAATCAAATGATACACCCCCCCCCCCCCCAAAATCTATTTTAATTCCAGGTTGTAAGGCAACAAAATAGGAAAAATGCCAAGCAGGGTGAATACTTTCACAAGCCACTGTATACGGAGCATTGGTGGCAAATCTGATGACCGAATGGTAAAGATCATACTGCCGCTTGACAGCACCCTTACCTGCCGATCTATAAATTATGTCTTCATAATCTAGCATGGGTAGGATGGTCATCTGAATCAGGGTTAGTTTGGCAGCTGGGGTGTAAGAGGAGTGATTACAATAGAAGATTTAACACTTAGCCTGCAGCTTTGATATGTGCTGAGAGAACTATAGCGTATCGTCTAACCATACTCCCAAGTACTTGTGTGTGGTGACTACCTCAAGCTCTAAACCTTCAGAGGTAGTAATCAGAACTGTGGGAAGAGGAGCATTCTTCTTACCAAACCACATTACCTTTGTTTTGGAGAAAGCATGTTGGACACTAAGAAATCTTTGTTGTAGAGAATTTAACTTGTTATGGCTGCAATCCCACTACCGGGATCGATATGACAACTATCAGTGAAAATAGAAGGCGCCAAATCAAACCACAGAAATCTCGTAATTACAATTCCTAAAACATACATGTCTTATATCATTTTAAAGGTAATCTTTTTGTTAATCCCACCAAAGTGTCCGATTTCAAATAGGCTTATCAGCGAAAGCACTACATACGATTATGTTAGGTCTCCACCAAACCACAATAAGCACAGCCATTTTCCAGCTAAATATAGCATTCACAAAAAGCAGAAATAAAGACTAATCACTAACCTTGAATTATCTTCATCAGATGACACTCATAGGACTTCATGTTACACAATACATGCATGTTTTGTTTGATAAACTTCATATTTATATTAAAAAATCAGAGTTTACATTGGCGCATTAGATTCATTAGTTCCAAAAACATCAAGTGATTTTGCATAGCCACATCGTTTCAACAGAAATACTCATCATAAATGGAGATGATAATACAAGTTATACACATGGAATTATAGATATACCTATCCTTAATGCAACTGCTGTGTCAGATTTTTTTTAAAGTTTACGGAAAAAGAATCACAGGAAATAATCTGAGACGGCGCTCAGAACAGAAGCCAAATTAGCCGCCATGTTGGAGTCAACAGAAACCAGAAAATACATGATAAATGTTTCCTTACCTTTGATGAACTTCATCAGAATGCAGTCCTAGGAATCCCAGGTCCACAATAAATGCTTGATTTGTTCGAAAATGTCCGTTATTTATGTCCAATTAGCTACTTTGGTTAGTGCGTTTGGTAAACAATTCCAAAGTCACAAAGCGCGTCCACTACAATGTGACGAAATGTCCAAAAGTTCCGTATCAGTCAGTAGAAACATGTCAAACGAAGTACTGAATCAATCTTTAGAATGTTGTTTACATATATCTTGAATAACGTTCCAACTGGAGAATTAGAATGACTTCAGATGACCGGTGGCACGCAGGTCCTTCCCCTGTGAATGCGCATAGTGAATGCATGGTCAACTCTTGGCAGTGGTGACTATTTCCTGTGTCATTCGACCCCCCTTCACATTAGTCATCAGACAAATTTCTATTGACAGATGACATCTAGTGGAAGGCGTAGGAAGTGAAAACTCATCCATATCTCGCTGTAATTTCAATGAGAGCTTGGTTGAAAATCTGCCACCCCCAGAAAAAAAACAGGAAGTGGAATTGCTCAGGTTTTTGCCTGCTATATGAGTTCTGTTATACTCACAGACATAATTCAAACAGTTTTAGAAACTTCAGAGTGTTTTCTATTCAATACTAATAATAATATGCAAATATTAGCAACTATGACTGAGGAGCAGGCTGTTGAATATGGGCACCTCTGTGCACCTTTCATCCAAGCTACTCAATACTGCCCCTGCAGCCATAAGAAGTTTTAACACAAACTCCGGGGAGGGGCCAGCTGAGCATGAGACTATATCAACTGCATATAAATGGATGAGAGAGCATCCTACTGCCTGAGCTATGTTGTTGATGTAAATTGAAAAGAGCATGGGACCTAGAATGAGACATGGGGCACTCCCTTGGTGACAGGCAGTGGCTGAGACAGCAGATTTTCTGACTTCATACACTGCACTCTTTGGTTAGAAGGTAGTTAGAAAACCAGGCCAAAGACCCCTCAGAGACACCAATACTCATTAGCTGGCCCACAAGAATGGAATGGTCTACCATATCAAAAGCTTTGGTCAAGTCAATAAAAATAGCAGCACAATATTGCTTAGAATCAAGGGCAATGATGACATCATTGAGGACCTTTTAAGGTTCCCTGACACATCCATAACCTGAACGGAAACAAGATTACATACCAGAGAGAATACTATAGACATCGATTGACAAGTTTTTCCAACATAAATAGGCCTGTGACGAGAAGTCCGTCACTGGACGTGGGCAGCATTTGGTACACTGACACACACACATTCATTGGGCCTCCCTGCTCTGTTATCAGCTACGTTAACAATGTGGGTCGAAACACAAGTTAACCTCCCTATCTTAGTACATACATTTCACACTTACCTCCCGTCAGTAACAGGTTATGGTATAAGGAATATACAGACAAGTGTTCATGTTCAATTTAAGCAACGTTTATTATACTTATCGATGCTATGGATGAGCATGTTGTTTGTTTGGTTCTGTTCCATACTTTGGATGGCAGTATTGTTGTTTGTCTTCCGGATTCACTCTGTAAATAAACACCCAGAAGTACAGAAGTACTTTTGTGGCTCCGCCATCTTCTTATTTGACAGAGGTTTTTCAGTTTAGCCTTCTGGCATACTCTACGTGACAAGGCCAATAACAGGATTAGCTTGATCTGCCCCTTTAAATAAAGGACAAACTGTGGCTGCCTTCAAAGTAATGGGAACCTCTCCAGAAAGGAGAGACATGTTAAAAAGGTTGGAGATAGGCTTGGCGATGATATGGGCGGCAACCTTAAAAAAGGGTCTACACCATCTGACCCAGTTCCAGTAGCTCCTTTAGCACCTCGGACTCAGTGACTGCCTGCAGGGAGACACTTTTTAGCGGGGTAATGGGAAAAGCGGGAGAAGCATCGGGGATAGGTGCATTAGAAGGGGTGGGAGGTGAGGAAATGTTGGATGGGCAAGGAGGCATGACTGAGTCAAATAGGAATCCTGGAATGCTTCTTGTCAGTAACAACCACATCATCAACTTTAAGGGATATGGGCAGCTGTGAGGAGGAGGGTTTATTCTCCAGGTCTTTAGGAGTCCCGCTAGCGGGACAACTTCCGGTGAAACTGAAGGGTGAGCAATTCAAATAAATAATCATAAATATTATGGATTTTAAACATTTAGGTACATAAGATACTTAATCTTATAAAGACTGAAAACTTAAATTCTTGTAAATCTAACTACACTGTCCGATTTACAGTAGCTGTTACAGCAAAAACATGCCATGCGATTGTTTGAGGACGGCGCCCTTGTTCAGAATATTTTTCCACCGTCACAGGTTTCCTACATTCACATTTAACGATAAAATATTCACTTACTTTTTGAAAATCTTCCTCTGATTTGTCATCCAAAGGGTCCCAGCTATAACATGTAGTGTCGTTTTGTTAGATAAAATCTGTTTAGTTGGCGCCATCGATTTGAGTAATCCACTCGTTCAACTTGCATAGAAAATCTACCCCAAAACTTTGTTTCACAAGTCAAAATATGCTTATATTTACTCCTCCGATACCCTAAAAATGTAATCAAACTATAATATTTCTTACGGAAAGAAGTATATTCAATAGGGAACCCATTTTAGCAAGTGTATAATGTCTTCATGGCGTGCGCAAACACGAATTTCCAAAACTGTGTCCTTCTGCTAAAACTGATATTTCTTATTTGTTTTTGAAGTTACAAGCCTGAAACCTTGAACATACACTGCTGACACCACGTGGAAGCCATAGGAATTGCATCCAGGGAGTTCATTCTCAATATGACCTCTCTCTTGCATTTCTAAGAAGATTTATATCTATTGTGTTAGTCTCCTACATTATTTTAACATTTCTACAAACTTCAAAGTGTTTACTTTCCACTGGTACCAATTATATGCATATCCTGGCTTCAGGGCCTGAGCTACATGCAGTTTACTTTGGAAAAGTCAGTCAGGCGGAAATTGAGAAAAATAGACCCTAGCCTGAAGAAGAGACACTATTATGTAATTGAGATGGACTGAGATAATATTTGGGTAGCACCGTGATTCATTAATCATATGCTGCCTTCCCAGCTCCTATGTTCTTACCTCTTTCCCTGTCTGCCTTTCACACCTCCCCTTTCTTCCTCTGTTTTTTTTTATAAACAACAGATGTGCATTGAAGTACAGATTGAACTTGTAGTTATATTACAATTATAATATTTATAATGCATGTATTTATAACACTTGGATAATGAACTTCTTTCAATAAAGCATTTCACATTCTCTCCTGGTTGAAATTTAAGTTGATGAAATACTACACCCATCCTGTGTTTTTTGTTTTTTTTTTACCTTTATTTAACCAGGAAGGGCTCATTGAGATTTAAAATCTATTTTTCAAGAGCGTCCTGGCCAAGATCGGCAGCACCAAGTCGTTACAAAAATGACAGACAAACAACATGAAAAACTACAAGTAATCTAGTAAAAAACATAGAATTCACAAGAGTATAGCAAAATCAAAATCAGCAAATTAAAAACATTGACAGGTCAGGGAATCAGTCTCAAGATCATTCATCAGTGATTTAAAAACACCAATCAGGACAAGTTCTTCCAGTTTAAAAGTATTTTGTAAGGTGATCCAAGACAATGGCGCAGAGTACATAAAAGCCCTTTTACCAAATTTAGTTCGGACATTTGGAACAGTTAGCAGGATAAAGTCCAGCGAACGAAGAGAGTACCCACCACATTTCTGAACAATAAAAATGCACAAATAAAAAGGTAGCAAATCCAAAATGGCTTTGTAAATAAAAATATACCAGTGCCTGAGCCTACGAGTGACTAGAGAAGGCCAGCCAACCCTGGTCTACAAAGTACAGTGGTGCATAAGTGTTTTGCAGTTTAAAATAAATCTCAAAGTTCCACGATAAAGAGTGTCAATTGATCTCAAACACTGAGCGGAAGCATTCATATATAAAATATCCCCATAGTCTAGTAAAGACATAAATGTAGCTGACATTAGCCTCCTTCTGGCTTCAATAGAAAAACAGGTCTTATTCCTAAAATAAAATCCCAATTTCAGCTTCAATTTTTTTGTAAATTGTTGAATATGCAATTTAAAAGAGAGGTCATCATCAATTAAAATTCCAAGATATTTATATGAGGTTACAACCTCAATCTCCTTGCCCTGACAGGTAGTAATAGGTGAAAGGTTCAGAGGTCTATTTCTTGCTTTAGAAAACACTAGTTTAGTTTTGTCAGTATTGAGGATATGTTTATCAGATCAATGCAGATGAAGGGCATTAGATATTGAGATGAACTGGTTTTACAGTATTTACATGATGCATAGGAGGTGTAGTGTACTGTTTTTTAAATTATATTTCTGTATATATGAATTACAAATCAGCCTTTAACTAGTTAAATCATGTTTCTAGTCTATTGCATAGTTACAATGTGTAACCATTGATGTCCCAGGACCAATATTGGTAAACACTGTTGAAGTGTATAATTGTAATACATACATGCAGACACATCATCATTCAAAGACTGGAGTTTAATACACCTGTTATTGGATATGACTGAAAAACAATCTCAAACACATTCATACCTGAACTGCACTTTTATTTGCCAAGGTAGAGTAAATGATCAGTGAATATTTGCACCGAGCTGTCTGTCTAAACTACTGGCACACAGCTCAGACACCCATGCATACCCCACAAAACATGCCACCAGAGGTCTCTTCACAGTCCAAGTCCAGAACAGACTATGGGAGGTGCACAGTACTACATAGAGCCATGGATACATGGAACTCTAGATTTAAAAAACAGATAAAAAAAACACCTTATGGAACAGCGGGGACTGTGAAGCAACACAAACATTGGCACAGACACTTACTTACACACACACTCATACACACATACGACAACAAACGCACTATACATTCACATGGATATAGTAATGTAGATATGTGGTAGTGGGGGTGGGTATCATTTGTGGAACGTTCCAACAGCAATCTGTTCCAAAAACTTTGAAGTACAAGGTTGCCAACAAACAATGCATACAAAGTAGCATGATCAATTCACATAGCTAACTAGCTGCTGAATAGCCATCAACTCACCATGTATCGTATTCTTAATGTTTGTCCATAGGCTACCTGAGTGAGGACATAATAAACGTGGTGAGTGGAAAAACTTGATGAAATAGTCCACCCTGGTAGTGGTGGAGGAGGGGCCTGAGGGCACACAGTGTGTTGTGAAATCTGTGAATGTACTGTACTGTTTAAAAATGTTATAAACTGCCGTAATTTTGCTGGACCCCAAGAAGAGTAGTGGGGATCCATAATAAATGCAAAAATAGAAATCGATTAAATGTACAGGCTACAATGTCGGTGTATCATGCATGGTAATAACTACATGTACACCTGAAGTCGGAAGTTTACATACACTTAGGTTGGAGTCATTAAAACTCCTTTTTCAACCACTCCACAAATTTCTTGTAAACAAACTATTGTTTGGCAAGTCGGTTAGGACATCTACTTTGTGCAGACAGAAGTAATTTTTCCAACAATTGTTTACAGACAGATTATTTCACTTATAATTCACTGTATCACAATTCCAGTGGGTCAGAGGTTTACATACACTAAGGTGACTGTCCCTTACACAGCTTGGAAAATTCCAGAAAATGATGGCTTTCGAAGCTTCTGATAGGCTAATTAACATAATTTGAGTCAATTGGAGGTGTACCTGTGGATGTATTTCAAGGGCTACCTTCAAACTCACTAACTCTTTGCTTGATCTCCATGGGAAAATCAAAAGAAATCAGCCAAGACCTCAGAATTTCTTTTGTAGATCTCCACAAGTCTGGTTCATCCTTGGGAGCAATTTCCAAACGCCTGAAGGTACCACGTTCATCTATGTTCAAACATTCAAATTGAACAACAATTCCATGTGAATCCTATAACTCTGATGTGCAGTCTTTCCATTGTAGAGTTTATGTCATCCTATCATCGATGAGAATGTCTCAGATGACAACCGAACTGACATCATATTCATTAAGTACCACCGCATATGTTCAATTGTTCGGATTACCAGAAAATAGTTCATTTCCCCCCACCTTCTGATGTTCCCAGAATCTCTATGTTAACCAAGGGGTTTTCAAATGTCACATCAGTAGGGTAGAGAGAGGAAAAAGGGGGGGAAGAGGTATTTATGATGTCAAATGTATTTTTTTTTTAATGATTCGATATGACGTTATAATCACTTACATTTGCTTCCATCCTAGTATTTTTGTCAGCCATGTTTGCTGAAGAAAGTCTAACAGTCACTAGAGCGTGCAGCAGCCTCAGCAGCAGCAGCCTCCCCCGGTCCTAGTGCCGCCCTGTAAAAAGTTTAAGATGCGATGGAACGGTTGACGGGAAAAAAAATTGCTGAAAAGGGGGGGGATTTATTTAGGGGGGGGGGCTAATTAATATTTTAGGGGGTTAAAGCCCCTGTGTATGTAGATATTCCATAAAATATCTGCCGTTTCCAGCTACAATAGTCACTTGTCAATAATCATAAAAACCAAGATGGCGGCGCAGTAAGACATGTATATCTGTCTTTGTCTTATCCCTTCTAAATGGCTGGTCTTTTTTCATACATATCTTAATCTCACGTCTGTCTACGAACTAAATATACTTTCCTGCAACCCGCCTCACCCACGAATCTGCTATTTCTATTCTTTATAACTAGAACGTCCATCAGGAGCTAGCCAGCTAACTAGCTACTAGTCTTTGATAGCCACAGCTAGCGGTCCTGGCCTTTTTTTCCCCAGCATCAGCCAGTCTTAGCTCGGAAAACACCTGCCAGTCTTGCACAGCGCGATATCAACCCAGAGCATATCGGACTGCTTCTATCTACCATATCACCATATTCCTGCTGCTCTGGATCATTACACCGAATCATTACTCCTAGCTAGCTGCAAACGAGTGGCTATTGTTAGCTAACTCCTCTGTCCCGAAGCGAGCACTAGCTAGCCTTAAGCTAGCCTCAAGGTTTTCTAATGATCAATTAGCCTTTTAAAATGACAAAATTGGATTAGCTAACACAATGTGCCATTGGAAGACAGGAGTGATGGTTGCTGATAATGGGCCTATGTCATCCTAAATCATCCGTTTCCAGCTACAATGGGTCATTTACAACATGAACAATGTCTACATTGTATTCCTAATCAATTTGATGTTATTTTAATGGACAAAACATTGGCTTTTCTTTCAAGAACCAGGACATTTCTAAGTCACCCCAAACTTTTGAACAGCAGTGTGTATATATATATATATATATATATAATTATTTACTGTATATACATTATATTACATAAAGCTACATTATAGCCTTATTAATGACCTTATATACAGTATATTATATAAAGCTACATTATTTAATGTATATACAGTAGTTTATATAAAGCTACATTATATCCCTCTTTTTCTCTGACTGTTTCTCAGTGAAATGTAATGCAAGTGAATTGATGTGATCAAACTAAAAAGCTTGTAAATGTTACACATAGTTTTTCTCAGTTCAGTTCCCAAAGTAATGGAACAGTTACTTCTGCCGTCAAATAAGTAGATATATTTGGTATGATTAAAAGGAAATCAATTGTTGAATTCCTCTGCCAAATGTTCCATGTGTTGAACAGTGTTTACAGTGTTGCGTGTTTCCATGGAGACGGTCGTGGTGATTACTAAGGCTGCTCACTAAGGTCCCCCCAGTGTTGATACCAGCGGGGACCTTCTCTCAACTCCCTCACTTCCTGTCCCTGCTGAGATCATGTTCATCTGCTCAGCAGCTGCACACACACACACACACACAGATTCACAGATCTGTTCCTAGGTAGCGTATTCCTAGCGGTGTGTGTATGGGGCCATGTTATTGAGGATAACCAGTAAAGTAGTGGGAAATGCTTCAGATACCCCTTATCTTCCTGTCATCGTCCTGTGTGAGTTTATTCCCGGTTCATAGTGTTGACCAAAATTTGATTAAACAGACTAGTTTTAGACATTTAAAGAGACTTCCTCCATGGCCATGAAAGGATTTGATCACAAGATAAGCAGAAGGGAATGGGGTAGTAGGGGATGGGGGAGTGGGGAATGGGGTAGTATGGGATGGGGTAGTAGGGAATGGGGTGGGATGGGTAGTAGGGGAGGGGGGAGTAGGGAATGGGGTAGTAGGGGAGGGGGGAGTAGGGAATGGGGTAGTAGGGAATGGGGTAGTAGGGGATGGGTGAGTAGGGAATGGGGTAGTAGGGAATGGGGGAGTAGGGAATGGGGTAGTAGGGAATGGGGGAGTACGGAATGGGGTAGTAGGGGATGGGGGAGTAGGGAATGGGGTAGTATGAAATGAGGGAGTAGGGAATGGGGGAGTAGGGAATGGGGTAGTATGAAATGAGGGAGTAGGGAATGGGGTAGTAGGGGATAGGGGAGTAGGGGATGGGGGAGTAGGGAATGGGGTAGTAGGGGATGGGGGAGTAGGGAATGGGGGAGTAGGGGATAGGGGAGTAGGGGATGGGGGAGTAGGGAATGGGGTAGTAGGGAATGGGGTGGGATGGGTAGTAGGGGATGAGGAGAAGGGAATGGGGTAGTAGGGGATGGGGAGAAGGGAATGGGGTAGTAGGGAATGGGGGAGTAGGGAATGGGGGAGTAGGGAATGGGGTGGGATAGATAGTAGGGAATGGGGGAGTAGGGGATGGGGGAGTAGGGAATGGGGTAGTAGGGAATGGGGTGGGATAGGTAGTAGGGAATGGGGGAGTAGGGGATGGGGGAGTAGGGGATGGGGTAGTATGGGATGGGGTAGTATGTGATGGGGGAGTAGGGAATGGGGGAGTATGGGATGGGGGAGTAGGGAATGGGTAGTATGGGATGGGGGAGTAGGGAATGGGGTAGTATGAAATGAGGGAGTAGGGAATGGGGGAGTAGGGAATGGGGTAGTATGAAATGAGGGAGTAGGGAATGGGGTAGTAGGGGATAGGGGAGTAGGGGATGGGGGAGTAGGGAATGGGGTAGTAGGGGATAGGGGAGTAGGGGATGGGGGAGTAGGGAATGGGGTAGTAGGGAATGGGGTGGGATGGGTAGTAGGGGATGGGGAGAAGGGAATGGGGTAGTAGGGGATGGGGAGAAGGGAATGGGGTAGTAGGGAATGGGGGAGCAGGGAATGGGGGAGTAGGGAATGGGGTGGGATAGATAGTAGGGAATGGGGGAGTAGGGGATGGGGGAGTAGGGAATGGGGTAGTAGGGAATGGGGTGGGATAGGTAGTAGGGAATGGGGGAGTAGGGGATGGGGGAGTAGGGGATGGGGTAGTATGGGATGGGGTAGTATGTGATGGGGGAGTAGGGAATGGGGGAGTATGGGATGGGGGAGTAGGGAATGGGTAGTATGGGATGGGGGAGTAGGGAATGGGTAGTTAGGGAATGGGTAGTATGGGATGGGGGAGTAGGGAATGGGGTAGTAGGGAATGGGGGAGTAGGGAATTGGGTAGTAGGGAATGGGGGAGTAGGGAATTGGGTAGTAGGGAATGGGGGAGTAGGGAATTGGGTAGTAGGGAATGGGGTAGTAGGGAACGGGGTGGGATGGGTAGTAGGGAATGGGGGAGTAGGGAATGGGGCAGTAGGGGATGGGGGACTAGGGAATGTGGTGGGAAGGGTAGTAGGGAATGGGGGAGTAGGGAATGGGGTAGTAGGGGATGGGGGAGTAGGTAATGGGGTGGGATGGGTAGTAGGGAACGGGGGAGTAGAGAATGGGGTAGTAGGGAATGGGGGAGTAGGGAGTAGGGGATGGGGGAGAAGGGAATGGGGGAGTAGGGGATGGGGGAGTAGGGAATGGGGTAGTAGGGAATGGGGGAGTAGGGAATGGGGTAGTAGAGAATGGGGGAGTAGGGAGTAGGGAATGGGGGAGTAGGGGATGGGGGAGTAGGGAATGGGGGAGTAGGGGATGGGGGAGTAGGGAATGGGGGAGTAGGGGATGGGGGAGTAGGGAATGGGGTAGTAGGGAATGGGGGAGTATGAAATGGGGGAGTAGGGAAAGGGGTAGTAGGGGATGGGGGAGTAGGGAATGGGGTAGTATGGGATGGGGTAGTATGGGATGGGTTAGTAGGGAATGGGGTAGTATGGGATGGGGGAGTAGGGAATGGGGAGTAGGGAATGTGTAGTAGGGGATGGGGGATTAGGGAATGGGGGAGTAGGGAATGGGGGAGTAGGGAATGGGGTAGTAGGGAATGGGGTAGTAGGGAATGGGGGAGTAGGGAATGGGGTAGTAGGGGATGGGGGAGTAGGGGATGGTAGTAGGGAATAGGGTAGTATGGGATGGGGGAGTAGGGAATGGGGTAGTTTGGGATGGGGTAGTATGGGATGGGGGAGTAGGGAATGAGGTAGTATGGGATGGGGTAGTAGGGAATGGGGTAGTTTGGGATGGGGTAGTATGGGGTGGGGGATTAGGGAATGGGGGAGTAGGGAATGGGGTAGTAGGGAATGGGGGAGTAGGGAATGGGGGAGTAGGGAATTGGGTAGTAGGGAATGGGGGAGTAGGGAAGTGGGTAGTAGGGAATGGGGTAGTATGGGATGGGGGAGTAGGGATTGTGTAGTAGGGGATGGGGGAGTAGGGAATGGGGGAGTAGGGAATGGGGTAGTAGGGAATTGGGTAGTAGGGAATTGGGTAGTAGGGAATGGGGGAGTAGGGAGTTGGGTAGTAGGGAATGGGGTAGTAGGGAATGGGGTGGGGTGGGTAGTAGGGAAGGGGGGAGTAGGGAATGGGGTAGTAGGGGATGGGGGAGTAGGGGATGGGGGAGTAGGGAATGGGGTAGTAGGGGATGGGGGAGTAGGGGATGGGGGAGTAGGGAATGGGGTAGTAGGGAATGGGGTGGGATGGGTAGTAGGGGATGGGGAGAAGGGAATGAGGTAGTAGGGGATGGGGAGAAGGGAATGGGGTAGTACGGAATGGGGAAGTAGGGGAGTAGGGAATGGGGTAGTAGGGGATGGGGGAGTAGGGAATGGGGTAGTAGGGAATGGGGTGGGATGGGTAGTAGGGGATGGGGAGAAGGGAATGGGGTAGTAGGGGATGGGGAGAAGGGAATGGGGTAGTAGGGAATGGGGGAGTAGGGAATGGGGAAGTAGGGTTGTAGGGGATGGGGGAGTAGGGAATGGGGTAGTAGGGAATGGGGTGGGATAGGTAGTAGGGAATGGGGGAGTAGGGAATGGGGGAGTAGGGGATGGGGGAGTATGGGATGGGGTAGTATGTGATGGGGGAGTAGGGAATGGGGGAGTATGGGATGGGGGAGTAGGGAATGGGTAGTATGGGATGGGGGAGTAGGGAATGGGTAGTAGGGGATTGGGTAGTAGGGAATGGGGTAGGAGGGAATGGGGTAGTAGGAAATGGGGGAGTAGGGAATTGGGTAGTACTGAATGGGGGAGTAGGGAATTGGGTAGTAGGGAATGGGGTAGTAGGGAACGGGGTGGGATGGGTATTAGGGAATGGGGGAGTAGGGGATGGGGGAGTAGGGAAAGGGGTAGTAGGGGATGGGGGAGTAGGGAATGGGGGAGTAGGGAATGGGGTAGTATGAAATGGGGGAGTAGGGAATGGGGTAGTAGGGGATGGGGGAGTAGGGAATGGGGTGTGATGGGTAGTAGGGAATGGGGGAGTAGGGAATGGGGGAGTAGGGGATGGGGGACTAGGGAATGTGGTGGGATGGGTAGTAGGGAATGGGGGAGTAGGGAATGGGGTAGTAGGGAATGGGGGAGTAGGGAATGGGGTAGTATGGGATGGGGGAGTAGGGAATGTGTAGTAGGGAATGGGGGAGTAGGGAATGGGGTAGTAGGGAATGGGGGAGTAGGGAATTGGGTAGTAGGGAATTGGGTAGTAGGGAATGGGGTAGTAGGGAATGGGGTGGGGTGGGTAGTAGGGAATGGGGGAGTAGGGAATGGGGTAGTAGGGGATGGGGGAGTAGGGGATGGTAGTAGGGAATAGGGTAGTATGGGATGGGGGAGTAGGGAATGGGGTAGTAGGGGATAGGGGAGTAGGGGATGGGGGAGTAGGGAATGGGGTAGTAGGGGATAGGGGAGTAGGGGATGGGGGAGTAGGGAATGGGGTAGTAGGGAATGGGGTGGGATGGGTAGTAGGGGATGGGGAGAAGGGAATGGGGTAGTAGGGGATGGGGAGAAGGGAATGGGGTAGTAGGGAATGGGGAGTAGGGAATGGGGTAGTAGGGGATGGGGGAGTAGGGAATGGGGTAGTAGGGAATGGGGTGGGATAGGTAGTAGGGAATGGGGGATTAGGGAATGGGGGAGTAGGGAATGGGGGAGTAGGGGATGGGGGAGTAGGGGATGGGGTAGTATGTGATGGGGGAGTAGGGAATGGGGGAGTATGGGATGGGGGAGTAGGGAATGGGTAGTATGGGATGGGGGAGTAGGGAATGGGGTAGTAGGGAATGGGGGAGTAGGGAATTGGGTAGTAGGGAATGGGGGAGTAGGGAATTGGGTAGTAGGGAATGGGGTAGTAGGGAACGGGGTGGGATGGGTATTAGGGAATGGGGGAGTAGGGGATGGGGGAGTAGGGAATGGGGTAGTAGGGGATGGGGGAGTAGGGAATGGGGGAGTATGGAATGGGGTAGTATGAAATGGGGGAGTAGGGAATGGGGTAGTAGGGGATGGGGGAGTAGGGAATGGGGTGTGATGGGTAGTAGGGAATGGGGGAGTAGGGAATGGGGGAGTAGGGGATGGGGGACTAGGGAATGTGGTGGGATGGGTAGTAGGGAATGGGGGAGTAGGGAATGGGGTAGTAGGGGATGGGGGAGTAGGGGATGGTAGTAGGGACTAGGGTAGTATGGGATGGGGGAGTAGGGAATGGGGTAGTTTGGGATGGGGTAGTATGGGATGGGGGAGTAGGGAATGAGGTAGTATGGGATGGGGTAGTAGGGAATGGGGTAGTTTGGGATGGGGTAGTATGGGGTGGGGGAGTAGGGAATGGGGTAGTATGGGATGGGGTAGTAGGGAATGGGGTAGTATGGGATGGGTTAGTAGGGAATGGGGTAGTATGGGATGGGT
This sequence comes from Oncorhynchus mykiss, assembly GCF_013265735.2. NCBI lineage: Eukaryota > Metazoa > Chordata > Actinopteri > Salmoniformes > Salmonidae > Oncorhynchus > Oncorhynchus mykiss. Next base: position 90,198,625 of record NC_048571.1, read on the forward strand.
TAGTAGGGAATGGGGTAATATGGGATGGGTTAGTAGGGAATGGGGAAGTATGGGATGGGGGAGTAGGGAATTGGGTAGTAGGGAATGGGGGAGTAGGGAATTGGGTAGTAGGGAATGAGGTAGTAGGGAATGGAGTGGGATGGGTAGTAGGGAATGGGGGAGTAGGGAATGGGGTAGTAGGGGATTGGGGTAGTAGGGGATGGGGGAGTAGGGAATGGGGTAGTTTGGGATGGGGTAGTATGGGATGTGGGAGTAGGGAAGGGGGGAGTAGGGAATGGGGGAGTAGGGCATGGGGTAGTTTGGGATGGGGTAGTATGGGATGGGGGAGTAGGGAATGAGGTAGTATGGGATGGGGTTGTAGGGAATGGGGTAGTTTGGGATGGGGTAGTATGGGGTGGGGGAGTAGGGAATGGGGTAGTATGGGATGGGGTAGTAGGGAATGGGGGAGTTTGGGATGGGGGAGTAGGGGATGGGGGAGAAGGGAATGGGGTAGTAGGGAATAGGGTAATAGGGAATAGGGTAGTAGGGGATGGGGTAGTAGGGAATGGGGTAGTATGGGATGGGGGAGTAGGGGATGGGGGAGTAGGGAATGGGGGAGTAGGGAATGGGGTAGTATGGGATGGGGGAGTAGGGAATGGGGGAGTAGGGGATGGGGTAGTAGGGGATGGGGAGTATGGGATCAGGGAGTGGGGAATCGGGAAGTAGGGGATGGGGGAGTAGGGAATGGGGGAGTATGGGATGGGTTAGTAGGGAATGGGGTAGTATGGGATGGGGTAGTAGGGGATGGGGTAGTAGGGAATGGGGGAGTATGGGATGGGTTAGTAGGGAATGGGGTAGTATGGGATGGGGTAGTAGGGGATGGGGTAGTAGGGAATAGGGTAGTATGGGATGGGTTAGTAGGGAATGGGGTAGTATGGGATGGGGTAGTAGGGGATGGGGTAGTAGGGAATAGGGTAGTATGGGATGGGTGAGTAGGGAATGGGGTAGTTTGGGATGGGGTAGTAGGGGATGGGGTAGTAGGGAATAGGGTAGTATGGGATCAGGGAGTGGGGAATCGGGAAATAGGGGATGGGGGAGTAGGGAATGGGGTAGTAGGGAATGGGGTAGTAGGGGATGGGGTAGTAGGGGATGGGTTAGTAGGGAATGGGGTAGTATGGGATGGGGTAGTATGGGATGGGGGAGTGGGGAATGGGGTAGTAGGGGATGGGGGAGTAGGGAATGAGGTAGTAGGGAATGGGGGAGTAGGGAGTAGGGAATGGGGGAGTAGGGGATGGGGTAGTAGGGAATGGGGTAGTAGGGAATGGGGGACTAGGGAGTAGGGAATGGGGGAGAAGGGGATGGGGGAGTAGGGAATGGGGGAGTAGGGGATGGGTTAGTAGGGAATGGGGTAGAAGGGAATGGGGGAGTAGGGAATGGGGGAGTATGAAATGGGGGAGTAGGGAAAGGGGTAGTAGGGGATGGGGGAGTAGGGAATGGGGTAGTATGAAATGGGGGAGTAGGGAATGGGGTAGTATGAAATGAGGGAGTATGGAATGGGGTAGTAGGGAATGGGGTAGTAGGGAATGGGGTAGTAGGGAATGGGGTGGGATGGGTAGTAGGGAATGGGGGAGTAGGGAATGGGGTAGTAGGGGATGGGGGAGTAGGGGATGGTAGTAGGGAATAGGGTAGTATGGGATGGGGGAGTAGAGAATGGGGTAGTTTGGGATGGGGTAGTATGGGATGTGGGAGTAGGGAATGGGGGAGTAGGGCATGAGGTAGTTTGGGATGGGGTAGTATGGGATGGGGGAGTAGGGAATGAGGTAGTATGGGATGGGGTAGTAGGGAATGGGGTAGTTTGGGATGGGGTAGTATGGGGTGGGGGAGTAGGGAATGGGGTAGTATGGGATGGGGTAGTAGGGAATGGGGTAGTAGGGAATGGGGTAGTATGGGATGGGTTAGTAGGGAATGGGGTAGTATGGGATGGGTTAGTAGGGAATGGGGAGTAGGGAATGTGTAGTAGGGGATGGGGGAGTAGGGAATGGGGGAGTAGGGAAGGGGGTAGTAGGGAATGGGGTAGTAGGGAATGGGGGAGTAGGGAATTGGGTAGTAGGGAATGGGGGAGTAGGGAATTGGGTAGTAGGGAATGGGGTAGTAGGGAATGGGGTGGGATGGGTAGTAGGGAATGGGGGAGTAGGGGATGGTAGTAGGGAATAGGGTAGTATGGGATGGGGGAGTAGGGAATGGGGTAGTTTGGGATGGGGTAGTATGGGATGTGGGAGTAGGGAATGGGGGAGTAGGGAATGGGGGAGTAGGGCATGGGGTAGTTTGGGATGGGGTAGTATGGGATGGGGGAGTAGGGAATGAGGTAGTATGGGATGGGGTTGTAGGGAATGGGGTAGTTTGGGATGGGGTAGTATGGGGTGGGGGAGTAGGGAATGGGGTAGTATGGGATGGGGTAGTAGGGAATGGGGGAGTAGGGGATGGGGGAGTAGGGGATGGGGGAGTAGGGGATGGGGGAGTAGGGAATGGGGGAGTAGGGAATGGGGTAGTAGGGAATAGGGTAATAGGGAATAGGGTAGTAGGGAATGGGGTAGTATGGGATGGGTTAGTAGGGGATGGGGGAGTAGGGAATGGGGGAGTAGGGAAGGGGGTAGTAGGGAATGGGGGAGTAGGGAATGGGGGAGTAGGGAATTGGGTAGTAGGGAATGGGGTAGTAGGGAATGGGGTGGGATGGGTAGTAGGAAATGGGGTAGTAGGGAATGGGGTGGGATGGGTAGTAGGGAATGGGGGAGTAGGGAATGGTAGTAGGGACTAGGGTAGTATGGGATGGGGGAGTAGGGAATGGGGTAGTTTGGGATGGGGTAGTATGGGATGGGGGAGTAGGGAATGAGGTAGTATGGGATGGGGTAGTAGGGAATGGGGTAGTTTGGGATGGGGTAGTATGGGGTGGGGGAGTAGGGAATGGGGTAGTATGGGATGGGGTAGTAGGGAATGGGGTAGTAGGGAATGGGGTAGTATGGGATGGGTTAGTAGGGAATGGGGTAGTATGGGATGGGTTAGTAGGGAATGGGGTAATATGGGATGGGTTAGTAGGGAATGGGGTAATATGGGATGGGTTAGTAGGGAATGGGGTAGTATGGGATGGGGGAGTAGGGAATGGGGAGTAAGGAATGTGTAGTAGGGGATGGGGGAGTAGGGAATGGGGGAGTAGGGAATGGGGTAGTAGGGAATGGGGGAGTAGGGAATTGGGTAGTAGGGAATGGGGGAGTAGGGAATTGGGTAGTAGGGAATGGGGTAGTAGGGAATGGGGTGGGATGGGTAGTAGGGAATGGGGGAGTAGGGAATGGGGTAGTAGGGGATGGTAGTAGGGAATAGGGTAGTATGGGATGGGGGAGTAGGGAATGGGGTAGTTTGGGATGGGGTAGTATGGGATGTGGGAGTAGGGAATGGGGGAGTAGGGAATGGGGGAGTAGGGCATGGGGTAGTTTGGGATGGGGTAGTATGGGATGGGGGAGTAGGGAATGAGGTAGTATGGGATGGGGTTGTAGGGAATGGGGTAGTTTGGGATGGGGTAGTATGGGGTGGGGGAGTAGGGAATGGGGTAGTATGGGATGGGGTAGTAGGGAATGGGGGAGTAGGGGATGGGGGAGTAGGGGATGGGGGAGTAGGGGATGGGGGAGTAGGGAATGGGGGAGTAGGGAATGGGGTAGTAGGGAATAGGGTAATAGGGAATAGGGTAGTAGGGAATGGGGTAGTATGGGATGGGTTAGTAGGGGATGGGGGAGTAGGGAATGGGGGAGTAGGGAAGGGGGTAGTAGGGAATGGGGGAGTAGGGAATGGGGGAGTAGGGAATTGGGTAGTAGGGAATGGGGTAGTAGGGAATGGGGTGGGATGGGTAGTAGGAAATGGGGTAGTAGGGAATGGGGTGGGATGGGTAGTAGGGAATGGGGGAGTAGGGAATGGTAGTAGGGACTAGGGTAGTATGGGATGGGGGAGTAGGGAATGGGGTAGTTTGGGATGGGGTAGTATGGGATGGGGGAGTAGGGAATGAGGTAGTATGGGATGGGGTAGTAGGGAATGGGGTAGTTTGGGATGGGGTAGTATGGGGTGGGGGAGTAGGGAATGGGGTAGTATGGGATGGGGTAGTAGGGAATGGGGTAGTAGGGAATGGGGTAGTATGGGATGGGTTAGTAGGGAATGGGGTAGTATGGGATGGGTTAGTAGGGAATGGGGTAATATGGGATGGGTTAGTAGGGAATGGGGTAATATGGGATGGGTTAGTAGGGAATGGGGTAGTATGGGATGGGGGAGTAGGGAATGGGGAGTAAGGAATGTGTAGTAGGGGATGGGGGAGTAGGGAATGGGGGAGTAGGGAATGGGGTAGTAGGGAATGGGGGAGTAGGGAATTGGGTAGTAGGGAATGGGGGAGTAGGGAATTGGGTAGTAGGGAATGGGGTAGTAGGGAATGGGGTGGGATGGGTAGTAGGGAATGGGGGAGTAGGGAATGGGGTAGTAGGGGATGGGGGAGTAGGGGATGGTAGTAGGGAATAGGGTAGTATGGGATGGGGGAGTAGGGAATGGGGTAGTTTGGGATGGGGTAGTATGGGATGTGGGAGTAGGGAATGGGGGAGTAGGGAATGGGGGAGTAGGGCATGAGGTAGTTTGGGATGGGGTAGTATGGGATGGGGGAGTAGGGAATGAGGTAGTATGGGATGGGGTTGTAGGGAATGGGGTAGTTTGGGATAGGGTAGTATGGGGTGGGGGAGTAGGGAATGGGGTAGTATGGGATGGGGTAGTAGGGGATGGGGGAGTAGGGGATGGGGGAGTAGGGAATGGGGGAGAAGGGAATGGGGTAGTAGGGAATAGGGTAATAGGGAATAGGGTAGTAGGGGATGGGGTAGTAGGGGATGGGGTAGTAGGGAATGGGGTAGTATGGGATGGGGGAGTAGGGGATGGGGGAGTAGGGAATGGGGGAATAGGGAATGGGGTAGTATGGGATGGGGGAGTAGGGAATGGGGGAGTGGGGAATGGGGTAGTATGGGATGGGGGAGTAGGGAATGGGGGAGCGGGGAATGGGGTAGTATGGGATGAGGGAGTGGGGAATGGGGTAGTATGGGATGGGGGAGTGGGGAATCGGGAAGTAGGGGATGGGGGAGTAGGGGATGGGGGAGTAGGGATGGGGGAGTAGGGGATGGGTTAGTAGGGAATGGGGTAGAAGGGAATGGGGGAGTAGGGAATGGGGGAGTATGAAATGGGGGAGTAGGGAAAGGGGTAGTAGGGGATGGGGGAGTAGGGAATGGGGTAGTATGAAATGAGGGAGTATGGAATGGGGTAGTAGGGAATGGGTTAGTAGGGAATGGGGTAGTATGGGATGGGGTAGTAGGGAATGGGGTAGTAGGGGATGGGGTAGTATGGGATGGGGTAGTAGGGAATGAGGTAGTATTGGATGGGGTAGTAGGGGATGGGGTAGTAGGGAATAGGGTAGTATGGGATGGGTTAGTAGGGAATGGGGTAGTATGGGATGGGGTAGTATGGGATGGGGTAGTAGGGGATGGGGTAGTAGGGAATAGGGTAGTATGGGATGGGGGAGTAGGGAATGGGGTAGTTTGGGATGGGGTAGTAGGGGATGGGGTAGTAGGGAATAGGGTAGTATGGGATCAGGGAGTGGGGAATTGGGAAGTAGGGGATGGGGGAGTAGGGAATGGGGTAGTAGGGAATGGGGTAGTAGGGGATGGGGTAGTAGGGGATGGGTTAGTAGGGAATGGGGTAGTATGGGATGGGGTAGTATGGGATGGGGGAGTGGGGAATGGGGTAGTAGGGGATGGGGGAGTAGTGAATGAGGTAGTAGGGAATGGGGGAGTAGGGAGTAGGGAATGGGGGAGTAGGGGATGGGGTAGTAGGGAATGGGGTAGTAGGGAATGGGGGACTAGGGAGTAGGGAATGGGGGAGTAGGGGATGGGGGAGTAGGGATGGGGGAGTAGGGGATGGGTTAGTAGGGAATGGGGTAGAAGGGAATGGGGGAGTAGGGAATGGGGGAGTATGAAATGGGGGAGTAGGGAAAGGGGTAGTATGGAATGGGGTAGTAGGGAATGGGGTAGTAGGGAATGGGGTGGGATGGGTAGTAGGGAATGGGGGAGTAGGGGATGGTAGTAGGGAATAGGGTAGTATGGGATGGGGGAGTAGGGAATGGGGTAGTTTGGGATGGGGTAGTATGGGATGGGGTAGTATGGGATGGGGGAGTAGGGAATGAGGTAGTATGGGATGGGGTTGTAGGGAATGGGGTAGTTTGGGATGGGGTAGTATGGGGTGGGGGAGTAGGGAATGGGGTAGTATGGAATGGGGTAGTAGGGAATGGGGGAGTACGGGATGGGGGAGTAGGGGATGGGGGAGTAGGGGATGGGGGAGTAGGGAATGGGGGAGTAGGGAATGGGGAGTAGGGAATGTGTAGTAGGGGATGGGGGAGTAGGGAATGGGGGAGTAGGGAAGGGGGTAGTAGGGAATGGGGGAGTAGGGAATTGGGTAGTAGGGAATGGGGGAGTAGGGAATTGGGTAGTAGGGAATGGGGTAGTAGGGAATGGGGTGGGATGGGTAGTAGGGAATGGGGGAGTAGGGAATGGGGTAGTAGGGGATGGGGGAGTAGGGGATGGTAGTAGGGACTAGGGTAGTATGGGATGGGGGAGTAGGGAATGGGGTAGTTTGGGATGGGGTAGTATGGGATGGGGGAGTAGGGAATGAGGTGGGATGGGGTAGTAGGGAATGGGGTAGTTTGGGATGGGGTAGTATGGGGTGGGGGAGTAGGGAATGGGGTAGTATGGGATGGGGTAGTAGGGAATGGGGTAGTATGGGATGGGTTAGTAGGGAATGGGGTAGTATGGTATGGGTTAGTAGGGAATGGGGTAATATGGGATGGGTTAGTAGGGAATGGGGTAGTATGGGATGGGGGAGTAGGGAATGGGGAGTAAGGAATGTGTAGTAGGGGATGGGGTAGTAGGGAATGGGGGAGTAGGGAATGGGGTAGTAGGGAATGGGGGAGTAGGGAATTGGGTAGTAGGGCATGGGGGAGTAGGGAATTGGGTAGTAGGGAATGGGGTAGTAGGGAATGGGGTGGGATGGGTAGTAGGGAATGGGGGAGTAGGGAATGGGGTAGTAGGGGATGGGGGAGTAGGGGATGGTAGTAGGGAATAGGGTAGTATGGGATGGGGGAGTAGGGAATGGGGTAGTTTGGGATGGGGTAGTATGGGATTTGGGAGTAGGGAATGAGGTAGTATGGGATGGGGTTGTAGGGAATGGGGTAGTTTGGGATGGGGTAGTATGGGGTGGGGGAGTAGGGAATGGGGTAGTATGGGATGGGGTAGTAGGGAATGGGGGAGTACGGGATGGGGGAGTAGGGGATGGGGGAGTAGGGAATGGGGGAGTAGGGAATGGGGGAGTAGGGAATGGGGTAGTAGGGAATAGGGTAATAGGGAATAGGGTAGTAGGGAATGGGGTAGTATGGGATGGGGTAGTAGGGAATGGGGTAGTATGGGATGGGGGAGTAGGGGATGGGGGAGTAGGGAATGGGGGAGTAGGGAATGGGGTAGTATGGGATGGGGGAGTAGGGAATGGGGGAGTGGGGAATGGGGTAGTATGGGATGGGGGAGTAGGGAATGGGGGAGCGGGGAATGGGGTAGTATGGGATGAGGGAGTGGGGAATGGGGTAGTATGGGATGGGGTAGTAGGGAATGGGGTAGTATGGGATGGGGTAGTAGGGGATGGGGTAGTATGGGATGGGGTAGTAGGGAATGAAGTAGTATTGGATGGGGTAGTAGGGGATGGGGTAGTAGGGAATAGGGTAGTATGGGATGGGTTAGTAGGGAATGGGGTAGTATGGGATGGGGTAGTAGGGGATGGGGTAGTAGGGAATAGGGTAGTATGGGATGGGGGAGTAGGGAATGGGGTAGTTTGGGATGGGGTAGTAGGGGATGGGGTAGTAGGGAATAGGGTAGTATGGGATCAGGGAGTGGGGAATCGGGAAGTAGGGGATGGGGGAGTAGGGAATGGGGTAGTAGGGAATGGGGTAGTAGGGGATGGGGTAGTAGGGGATGGGTTAGTAGGGAATGGGGTAGTATGGGATGGGGTAGTATGGGATGGGGGAGTGGGGAATGGGGTAGTAGGGGATGGGGGAGTAGTGAATGAGGTAGTAGGGAATGGGGGAGTAGGGAGTAGGGAATGGGGGAGTAGGGGATGGGGTAGTAGGGAATGGGGTAGTAGGGAATGGGGGACTAGGGAGTAGGGAATGGGGGAGTAGGGGATGGGGGAGTAGGGATGGGGGAGTAGGGGATGGGTTAGTAGGGAATGGGGTAGAAGGGAATGGGGGAGTAGGGAATGGGGGAGTATGAAATGGGGGAGTAGGGAAAGGGGTAGTAGGGGATGGGGGAGTAGGGAATGGGGTAGTATGAAATGAGGGAGTATGGAATGGGGTAGTAGGGAATGGGGTAGTAGGGAATGGGGTGGGATGGGTAGTAGGGAATGGGGGAGTAGGGGATGGTAGTAGGGAATAGGGTAGTATGGGATGGGGGAGTAGGGAATGGGGTAGTTTGGGATGGGGTAGTATGGGATGGGGTAGTATGGGATGGGGGAGTAGGGAATGAGGTAGTATGGGATGGGGTTGTAGGGAATGGGGTAGTTTGGGATGGGGTAGTATGGGGTGGGGGAGTAGGGGATGGGGTGGTATGGAATGGGGTAGTAGGGAATGGGGGAGTACGGGATGGGGGAGTAGGGGATGGGGGAGTAGGGGATGGGGGAGTAGGGAATGGGGGAGTAGGGAATGGGGTAGTAGGGAATAAGGTAATAGGGAATAGGGTAGTAGGGAATGGGGTAGTATGGGATGGGTTAGTAGGGAATGGGGTAGTATGGGATGGGGGAGTAGGGAATGGGGAGTAGGGAATGGGGAGTAGGGAATGTGTAGTAGGGGATGGGGGAGTAGGGAATGGGGGAGTAGGGAAGGGGGTAGTAGGGAATGGGGTAGTAGGGAATTGGGTAGTAGGGAATGGGGGAGTAGGGAATTGGGTAGTAGGGAATGGGGTAGTAGGGAATGGGGTGGGATGGGTAGTAGGGAATGGGGGAGTAGGGAATGGGGTAGTAGGGGATGGGGGAGTAGGGGATGGTAGTAGGGACTAGGGTAGTATGGGATGGGGGAGTAGGGAATGGGGTAGTTTGGGATGGGGTAGTATGGGATGGGGGAGTAGGGAATGAGGTGGGATGGGGTAGTAGGGAATGGGGTAGTTTGGGATGGGGTAGTATGGGGTGGGGGAGTAGGGAATGGGGTAGTATGGGATGGGGTAGTAGGGAATGGGGTAGTAGGGAATGGGGTAGTATGGGATGGGTTAGTAGGGAATGGGGTAGTATGGTATGGGTTAGTAGGGAATGGGGTAATATGGGATGGGTTAGTAGGGAATGGGGTAGTATGGGATGGGGGAGTAGGGAATGGGGAGTAAGGAATGTGTAGTAGGGGATGGGGGAGTAGGGAATGGGGGAGTAGGGAATGGGGTAGTAGGGAATGGGGGAGTAGGGAATTGGGTAGTAGGGAATGGGGGAGTAGGGAATTGGGTAGTAGGGAATGGGGTAGTAGGGAATGGGGTGGGATGGGTAGTAGGGAATGGGGGAGTAGGGAATGGGGTAGTAGGGGATGGGGGAGTAGGGGATGGTAGTAGGGAATAGGGTAGTATGGGATGGGGGAGTAGGGAATGGGGTAGTTTGGGATGGGGTAGTATGGGATTTGGGAGTAGGGAATGAGGTAGTATGGGATGGGGTTGTAGGGAATGGGGTAGTTTGGGATGGGGTAGTATGGGGTGGGGGAGTAGGGAATGGGGTAGTATGGGATGGGGTAGTAGGGAATGGGGGAGTACGGGATGGGGGAGTAGGGGATGGGGGAGTAGGGAATGGGGGAGTAGGGAATGGGGGAGTAGGGAATGGGGTAGTAGGGAATAGGGTAATAGGGAATAGGGTAGTAGGGAATGGGGTAGTATGGGATGGGGTAGTAGGGAATGGGGTAGTATGGGATGAGGGAGTAGGGGATGGGGGATTAGGGAATGGGGGAGTAGGGAATGGGGTAGTATGGGATGGGGGAGTAGGGAATGGGGGAGTGGGGAATGGGGTAGTATGGGATGGGGGAGTAGGGAATGGGGGAGTGGGGAATGGGGTAGTATGGGATGGGGGAGTAGGGAATGGGGGAGCGGGGAATGGGGTAGTATGGGATGGGGGAGTGGGGAATCGGGAAGTAGGGGATGGGGGAGTACGGAATGGGGAAGTAGGGGATGGGGTAGTAGGGGATGGGGAGTATGGGATCAGGGAGTGGGGAATCGGGAAGTAGGGGATGGGGGAGTAGGGAATGGGGGAGTATGGGAAGGGTTAGTAGGGAATGGGGTAGTATGGGATGGGGTAGTAGGGGTTTGGGTAGTAGGGAATGGGGGAGTATGGGATGGGTTAGTAGGGAATGGGGTGGTATGGGATGGGTTAGTAGGGAATGGGGTAGTATGGGATGGGGTAGTAGGGGATGGGGTAGTTGGGAATAGGGAAGTATGGGATGGGGGAGTAGGGAATGGGGTAGTTTGGGATGGGGTAGTAGGGGATGGGGTAGTAGGGAATAGGGTAGTATGGGATCAGGGAGTGGGGAATCGGGAAGTAGGGGATGGGGGAGTAGGGAATGGGGTAGTAGGGAATGGGGTAGTAGGGAATGGGGTAGTAGGGGATGGGGTAGTAGGGGATGGGTTAGTAGGGAATGGGGTAGTATGGGATGGGGTAGTATGGGATGGGGGAGTGGGGAATGGGGTAGTAGGGGATGGGGGAGTAAGGAATGAGGTAGTAGGGGATGGGGTAGTAGGGGATGGGGTAGTAGGGTATGGGGTAGTATGGGATGGGGTAGTAGGGTATGGGGTAGTATGGGATGGGGTAGTAGGGAATGGGGTAGTATGGGATTGGGGAGTAGGGAATGGGGTAGTAGGGGATGGGGGAGTAGGGAATGAGGTAGTAGGGGATGGGGTAGTAGGGTATGGGGTAGTATGGGATGGTGTAGTATGGGATGGGGTAGTAGGGAATGGGGTAGTAGGGAATGGGGGAGTAGGGAGTAGGGAATGGGGGAGTAGGGGATGGGGGAGTAGGGAATGGGGGAGTAGGGGATGGGGGAGTAGGGAATGGGGTAGTAGGGAATGGGGGAGTAGGGAATGGGGGAGTATGAATGGGGAGTAGGGAAAGGGGTAGTAGGGGATGGGGGAGTAGGGAATGTGGTAGTATGAAATGGGGAAGTAGGGAATGGGGTAGTATGAAATGAGGGAGTATGGAATGGGGGAGTAGAGAATGGGGTTGTAGGGGATGGGGGAGTAGGGAATGGGGTAGTAGGGAATGGGGTAGTAGGGAATGGGGTGGGATGGGTATTAGAGAATGAGGTAGTAGGGGATGGGGGAGTAGGGAATGGGGTAGTAGGGGATGGGGGAGTAGGGAATGGGGGAGTAGGGAATGGGGTAGTATGAAATGGGGGAGTAGGGAATTGGGTAGTAGGGAATGGGGTAGTAGGGAATGGGGTGGGATGGGTAGTAGGGAATGGGGGAGTAGGGAATGGGGTAGTAGGGGATGGGGGAGTGGGGATGGTAGTAGGGAATAGGGTAGTATGGGATGGGGGAGTAGGGAATGGGGTAGTTTGGGATGGGGTAGTATGGGATGTGGGAGTAGGGAATGGGGGAGTAGGGAATGGGGGAGTAGGGCATGAGGTAGTTTGGGATGGGGTAGTATGGGAT
>NC_048571.1:90210474-90215474 GCF_013265735.2 Oncorhynchus mykiss
CCTAACCCTAACCCTAACCCTAACCCTAACCCTAACCCTAACCCTAACCCTAACCCTAACCCTAACCCTAACCCTAACCCTAACCCTAACCCTAACCCTAACCCTAACCCTAACCCTAACCCTAACCCTAACCCTAACCCTAACCCTAACCCTAACCCTAACCCTAACCCTAACCCTAACCCTAACCCTAACCCTAACCCTAACCCTAACCCTAACCCTAACCCTAACCCTAACCCTAACCCTAACCCTAACCCTAACCCTAACCCTAACCCTAACCCTAACCCTAACCCTAACCCTAACCCTAACCCTAACCCTAACCCTAACCCTAACCCTAACCCTAACCCTAACCCTAACCCTAACCCTAACCCTAACCCTAACCCTAACCCTAACCCTAACCCTAACCCTAACCCTAACCCTAACCCTAACCCTAACCCTAACCCTAACCCTAACCCTAACCCTAACCCTAACCCTAACCCTAACCCTAACCCTAACCCTAACCCTAACCCTAACCCTAACCCTAACCCTAACCCTAACCCTAACCCTAACCCTAACCCTAACCCTAACCCTAACCCTAACCCTAACCCTAACCCTAACCCTAACCCTAACCCTAACCCTAACCCTAACCCTAACCCTAACCCTAACCCTAACCCTAACCCTAACCCTAACCCTAACCCTAACCCTAACCCTAACCCTAACCCTAACCCTAACCCTAACCCTAACCCTAACCCTAACCCTAACCCTAACCCTAACCCTAACCCTAACCCTAACCCTAACCCTAACCCTAACCCTAACCCTAACCCTAACCCTAACCCTAACCCTAACCCTAACCCTAACCCTAACCCTAACCCTAACCCTAACCCTAACCCTAACCCTAACCCTAACCCTAACCCTAACCCTAACCCTAACCCTAACCCTAACCCTAACCCTAACCCTAACCCTAACCCTAACCCTAACCCTAACCCTAACCCTAACCCTAACCCTAACCCTAACCCTAACCCTAACCCTAACCCTAACCCTAACCCTAACCCTAACCCTAACCCTAACCCTAACCCTAACCCTAACCCTAACCCTAACCCTAACCCTAACCCTAACCCTAACCCTAACCCTAACCCTAACCCTAACCCTAACCCTAACCCTAACCCTAACCCTAACCCTAACCCTAACCCTAACCCTAACCCTAACCCTAACCCTAACCCTAACCCTAACCCTAACCCTAACCCTAACCCTAACCCTAACCCTAACCCTAACCCTAACCCTAACCCTAACCCTAACCCTAACCCTAACCCTAACCCTAACCCTAACCCTAACCCTAACCCTAACCCTAACCCTAACCCTAACCCTAACCCTAACCCTAACCCTAACCCTAACCCTAACCCTAACCCTAACCCTAACCCTAACCCTAACCCTAACCCTAACCCTAACCCTAACCCTAACCCTAACCCTAACCCTAACCCTAACCCTAACCCTAACCCTAACCCTAACCCTAACCCTAACCCTAACCCTAACCCTAACCCTAACCCTAACCCTAACCCTAACCTAACCCTAACCCTAACCCTAACCCTAACCCTAACCCTAACCCTAACCCTAACCCTAACCCTAACCCTAACCCTAACCCTAACCCTAACCCTAACCCTAACCCTAACCCTAACCCTAACCCTAACCCTAACCCTAACCCTAACCCTAACCCTAACCCTAACCCTAACCCTAACCCTAACCCTAACCCTAACCCTAACCCTAACCCTAACCCTAACCCTAACCCTAACCCTAACCCTAACCCTAACCCTAACCCTAACCCTAACCCTAACCCTAACCCTAACCCTAACCCTAACCCTAACCCTAACCCTAACCCTAACCCTAACCCTAACCCTAACCCTAACCCTAACCCTAACCCTAACCCTAACCCTAACCCTAACCCTAACCCTAACCCTAACCCTAACCCTAACCCTAACCCTAACCCTAACCCTAACCCTAACCCTAACCCTAACCCTAACCCTAACCCTAACCCTAACCCTAACCCTAACCCTAACCCTAACCCTAACCCTAACCCTAACCCTAACCCTAACCCTAACCCTAACCCTAACCCTAACCCTAACCCTAACCCTAACCCTAACCCTAACCCTAACCCTAACCCTAACCCTAACCCTAACCCTAACCCTAACCCTAACCCTAACCCTAACCCTAACCCTAACCCTAACCCTAACCCTAACCCTAACCCTAACCCTAACCCTAACCCTAACCCTAACCCTAACCCTAACCCTAACCCTAACCCTAACCCTAACCCTAACCCTAACCCTAACCCTAACCCTAACCCTAACCCTAACCCTAACCCTAACCCTAACCCTAACCCTAACCCTAACCCTAACCCTAACCCTAACCCTAACCCTAACCCTAACCCTAACCCTAACCCTAACCCTAACCCTAACCCTAACCCTAACCCTAACCCTAACCCTAACCCTAACCCTAACCCTAACCCTAACCCTAACCCTAACCCTAACCCTAACCCTAACCCTAACCCTAACCCTAACCCTAACCCTAACCCTAACCCTAACCCTAACCCTAACCCTAACCCTAACCCTAACCCTAACCCTAACCCTAACCCTAACCCTAACCCTAACCCTAACCCTAACCCTAACCCTAACCCTAACCCTAACCCTAACCCTAACCCTAACCCTAACCCTAACCCTAACCCTAACCCTAACCCTAACCCTAACCCTAACCCTAACCCTAACCCTAACCCTAACCCTAACCCTAACCCTAACCCTAACCCTAACCCTAACCCTAACCCTAACCCTAACCCTAACCCTAACCCTAACCCTAACCCTAACCCTAACCCTAACCCTAACCCTAACCCTAACCCTAACCCTAACCCTAACCCTAACCCTAACCCTAACCCTAACCCTAACCCTAACCCTAACCCTAACCCTAACCCTAACCCTAACCCTAACCCTAACCCTAACCCTAACCCTAACCCTAACCCTAACCCTAACCCTAACCCTAACCCTAACCCTAACCCTAACCCTAACCCTAACCCTAACCCTAACCCTAACCCTAACCCTAACCCTAACCCTAACCCTAACCCTAACCCTAACCCTAACCCTAACCCTAACCCTAACCCTAACCCTAACCCTAACCCTAACCCTAACCCTAACCCTAACCCTAACCCTAACCCTAACCCTAACCCTAACCCTAACCCTAACCCTAACCCTAACCCTAACCCTAACCCTAACCCTAACCCTAACCCTAACCCTAACCCTAACCCTAACCCTAACCCTAACCCTAACCCTAACCCTAACCCTAACCCTAACCCTAACCCTAACCCTAACCCTAACCCTAACCCTAACCCTAACCCTAACCCTAACCCTAACCCTAACCCTAACCCTAACCCTAACCCTAACCCTAACCCTAACCCTAACCCTAACCCTAACCCTAACCCTAACCCTAACCCTAACCCTAACCCTAACCCTAACCCTAACCCTAACCCTAACCCTAACCCTAACCCTAACCCTAACCCTAACCCTAACCCTAACCCTAACCCTAACCCTAACCCTAACCCTAACCCTAACCCTAACCCTAACCCTAACCCTAACCCTAACCCTAACCCTAACCCTAACCCTAACCCTAACCCTAACCCTAACCCTAACCCTAACCCTAACCCTAACCCTAACCCTAACCCTAACCCTAACCCTAACCCTAACCCTAACCCTAACCCTAACCCTAACCCTAACCCTAACCCTAACCCTAACCCTAACCCTAACCCTAACCCTAACCCTAACCCTAACCCTAACCCTAACCCTAACCCTAACCCTAACCCTAACCCTAACCCTAACCCTAACCCTAACCCTAACCCTAACCCTAACCCTAACCCTAACCCTAACCCTAACCCTAACCCTAACCCTAACCCTAACCCTAACCCTAACCCTAACCCTAACCCTAACCCTAACCCTAACCCTAACCCTAACCCTAACCCTAACCCTAACCCTAACCCTAACCCTAACCCTAACCCTAACCCTAACCCTAACCCTAACCCTAACCCTAACCCTAACCCTAACCCTAACCCTAACCCTAACCCTAACCCTAACCCTAACCCTAACCCTAACCCTAACCCTAACCCTAACCCTAACCCTAACCCTAACCCTAACCCTAACCCTAACCCTAACCCTAACCCTAACCCTAACCCTAACCCTAACCCTAACCCTAACCCTAACCCTAACCCTAACCCTAACCCTAACCCTAACCCTAACCCTAACCCTAACCCTAACCCTAACCCTAACCCTAACCCTAACCCTAACCCTAACCCTAACCCTAACCCTAACCCTAACCCTAACCCTAACCCTAACCCTAACCCTAACCCTAACCCTAACCCTAACCCTAACCCTAACCCTAACCCTAACCCTAACCCTAACCCTAACCCTAACCCTAACCCTAACCCTAACCCTAACCCTAACCCTAACCCTAACCCTAACCCTAACCCTAACCCTAACCCTAACCCTAACCCTAACCCTAACCCTAACCCTAACCCTAACCCTAACCCTAACCCTAACCCTAACCCTAACCCTAACCCTAACCCTAACCCTAACCCTAACCCTAACCCTAACCCTAACCCTAACCCTAACCCTAACCCTAACCCTAACCCTAACCCTAACCCTAACCCTAACCCTAACCCTAACCCTAACCCTAACCCTAACCCTAACCCTAACCCTAACCCTAACCCTAACCCTAACCCTAACCCTAACCCTAACCCTAACCCTAACCCTAACCCTAACCCTAACCCTAACCCTAACCCTAACCCTAACCCTAACCCTAACCCTAACCCTAACCCTAACCCTAACCCTAACCCTAACCCTAACCCTAACCCTAACCCTAACCCTAACCCTAACCCTAACCCTAACCCTAACCCTAACCCTAACCCTAACCCTAACCCTAACCCTAACCCTAACCCTAACCCTAACCCTAACAAGGGCTCAATGAGCCCCAGCTGTGGCCCAATATGGGACTAATTG
>NC_048571.1:90220474-90230474 GCF_013265735.2 Oncorhynchus mykiss
TCATTCTATTGATATAGCCCGCTAGGGGAGTGCCCCACTACGGCCCTGTCTCGGTCGGGGCCGTCCTTGGGTGCTTTTTAGACACTTTAAGAAATCACGATGGATGCAGATTGCTATTAATCCTCCGTGCAACTGGTGATTGAAAACGTGCATCTGGTAACCCAAAAATTATAAAACTGTTTTAAATCATTTTACCGGTCATTCTATTGATATAGCCCGCTAGGGGAGTGCCCCACTACGGCCCTGTCTCGGTCGGGGCCGTCCTTGGGTGCTTTTTAGACACTTTAAGAAATCACGATGGATGCAGATTGCTATTAATCCTCCGTGCAACTGGTGATTGAAAACGTGCATCTGGTAACCCAAAAATTTAAATATGGTTCAAAACCCGGGTAACACCACTCTATTTACGGACATGACAGTAGAGCTTACCCCCTGGAGCTATTGACCTCCAGGCTTGTAGGCCCTTACTCACCACCCGGGTATCACCCCTCTATTTCGGGGATGATACCAGCAGGGGACCCCCCCCCACCTCCACAACCTCGCATACCAGGTGAACCAGGGCACCCACACTTAAGCACCCCTCCTCGGACATTAAAGCAGATAACCGCGCTGTTATGAACCGCGTGCACCTGGTCACCCAAATGGAACTTGTGCACCTGGTCACCCAAAAGGACCGGCGTGCACCTGGTCACCCAAAAGACCCGTGTGCACCTGGTCACCCAAAGGCCGGCGTGCACCTGGTCACCCAAAAGACCCGTGTGCACCTGGTCACCCAAAGGCCGGCGTGCACCTGGTCACCCAAAAGACCCGTGTGCACCTGGTCACCCAAAGGCCGGCGTGCACCTGGTCACCCAAAAGACCCGTGTGCACCTGGTCACCCAAAGGCCGGCGTGCACCTGGTCACCCAAAAGACCCGTGTGCACCTGGTCACCCAAAGGCCGGCGTGCACCTGGTCACCCAAAGGCCGGCGTGCACCTGGTCACCCAAAAGGACCGTGTGCACCTGGTCACCCAAAAGACCCGTGTGCACCTGGTCACCCAAAGGCCGGCGTGCACCTGGTCACCCAAAAGACCCGTGTGCACCTGGTCACCCAAAGGCCGGCGTGCACCTGGTCACCCAAAAGACCCGTGTGCACCTGGTCACCCAAAAGACCCGTGTGCACCTGGTCACCCAAAAGACCCGTGTGCACCTGGTCACCCAAAGGCCGGCGTGCACCTGGTCACCCAAAGGACCATGTGCACCTGGTCACCCAAAAGGACCATGTGCACCTGGTCACCCAAAGGACCATGTGCACCTGGTCACCCAAAGGACCATGTGCACCTGGTCACCCAAAGGCCGGCGTGCACCTGGTCACCCAAAGGCCGGCGTGCACCTGGTCACCCAAAAGGACCGTGTGCACCTGGTCACCCAAAGGCCGGCGTGCACCTGGTCACCCAAAGGCCGGCGTGCACCTGGTCACCCAAAAGACCCGTGTGCACCTGGTCACCCAAAAGACCCGTGTGCACCTGGTCACCCAAAAGACCCGTGTGCACCTGGTCACCCAAAAGACCCGTGTGCACCTGGTCACCCAAAGGCCGGCGTGCACCTGGTCACCCAAAGGACCATGTGCACCTGGTCACCCAAAAGGACCATGTGCACCTGGTCACCCAAAGGACCATGTGCACCTGGTCACCCAAAGGACCATGTGCACCTGGTCACCCAAAGGCCGGCGTGCACCTGGTCACCCAAAGGCCGGCGTGCACCTGGTCACCCAAAAGGACCGTGTGCACCTGGTCACCCAAAGGCCGGCGTGCACCTGGTCACCCAAAAGACCCGTGTGCACCTGGTCACCCAAAAGACCCGTGTGCACCTGGTCACCCAAAAGACCCGTGTGCACCTGGTCACCCAAAAGACCCGTGTGCACCTGGTCACCCAAAGGCCGGCGTGCACCTGGTCACCCAAAGGACCATGTGCACCTGGTCACCCAAAAGGACCATGTGCACCTGGTCACCCAAAGGACCATGTGCACCTGGTCACCCAAAGGACCATGTGCACCTGGTCACCCAAAGGCCGGCGTGCACCTGGTCACCCAAAGGCCGGCGTGCACCTGGTCACCCAAAAGGACCGTGTGCACCTGGTCACCCAAAGGCCGGCGTGCACCTGGTCACCCAAAGGCCGGCGTGCACCTGGTCACCCAAAAGACCCGTGTGCACCTGGTCACCCAAAAGACCCGTGTGCACCTGGTCACCCAAAAGACCCGTGTGCACCTGGTCACCCAAAAGACCCGTGTGCACCTGGTCACCCAAAAGACCCGTGTGCACCTGGTCACCCAAAAGACCCGTGTGCACCTGGTCACCCAAAAGACCCGTGTGCACCTGGTCACCCAAAAGACCCGTGTGCACCTGGTCACCTAAAAATTATAAAACTGTTTTAAATATTTTTACCCGTCATTCTATTGATATAGCCCGCTAGGGGAGTGCCCCACTACGGCCCTGTCTCGGTCGGGGCCGTCCTTGGTGCTTTATGGGCACTTTAAGAAATTGCGATGGATGCAGATTGCTATTAATCCCATGTGCACCTGGTCACCCAAAAGACCCGTGTGCACCTGGTCACCCAAAAGACCCGTGTGCACCTGGTCACCTAAAAATTATAAAACTGTTTTAAATATTTTTACCCGTCATTCTATTGATATAGCCCGCTAGGGGAGTGCCCCACTACGGCCCTGTCTCGGTCGGGGCCGTCCTTGGTGCTTTATGGGCACTTTAAGAAATTGCGATGGATGCAGATTGCTATTAATCCCATGTGCACCTGGTCACCCAAAAGACCCGTGTGCACCTGGTCACCCAAAAGACCCGTGTGCACCTGGTCACCTAAAAATTATAAAACTGTTTTAAATATTTTTACCCGTCATTCTATTGATATAGCCCGCTAGGGGAGTGCCCCACTACGGCCCTGTCTCGGTCGGGGCCGTCCTTGGTGCTTTATGGGCACTTTAAGAAATTGCGATGGATGCAGATTGCTATTAATCCCATGTGCACCTGGTCACCCAAAAGACCCGTGTGCACCTGGTCACCCAAAAGACCCGTGTGCACCTGGTCACCTAAAAATTATAAAACTGTTTTAAATATTTTTACCCGTCATTCTATTGATATAGCCCGCTAGGGGAGTGCCCCACTACGGCCCTGTCTCGGTCGGGGCCGTCCTTGGTGCTTTATGGGCACTTTAAGAAATTGCGATGGATGCAGATTGCTATTAATCCCATGTGCACCTGGTCACCCAAAAGACCCGTGTGCACCTGGTCACCCAAAAGACCCGTGTGCACCTGGTCACCTAAAAATTATAAAACTGTTTTAAATATTTTTACCCGTCATTCTATTGATATAGCCCGCTAGGGGAGTGCCCCACTACGGCCCTGTCTCGGTCGGGGCCGTCCTTGGTGCTTTATGGGCACTTTAAGAAATTGCGATGGATGCAGATTGCTATTAATCCCATGTGCACCTGGTCACCCAAAAGACCCGTGTGCACCTGGTCACCCAAAAGACCCGTGTGCACCTGGTCACCTAAAAATTATAAAACTGTTTTAAATATTTTTACCCGTCATTCTATTGATATAGCCCGCTAGGGGAGTGCCCCACTACGGCCCTGTCTCGGTCGGGGCCGTCCTTGGTGCTTTATGGGCACTTTAAGAAATTGCGATGGATGCAGATTGCTATTAATCCCATGTGCACCTGGTCACCCAAAAGACCCGTGTGCACCTGGTCACCCAAAAGACCCGTGTGCACCTGGTCACCTAAAAATTATAAAACTGTTTTAAATATTTTTACCCGTCATTCTATTGATATAGCCCGCTAGGGGAGTGCCCCACTACGGCCCTGTCTCGGTCGGGGCCGTCCTTGGTGCTTTATGGGCACTTTAAGAAATTGCGATGGATGCAGATTGCTATTAATCCCATGTGCACCTGGTCACCCAAAAGACCCGTGTGCACCTGGTCACCCAAAAGACCCGTGTGCACCTGGTCACCTAAAAATTATAAAACTGTTTTAAATATTTTTACCCGTCATTCTATTGATATAGCCCGCTAGGGGAGTGCCCCACTACGGCCCTGTCTCGGTCGGGGCCGTCCTTGGTGCTTTATGGGCACTTTAAGAAATTGCGATGGATGCAGATTGCTATTAATCCCATGTGCACCTGGTCACCCAAAAGACCCGTGTGCACCTGGTCACCCAAAAGACCCGTGTGCACCTGGTCACCTAAAAATTATAAAACTGTTTTAAATATTTTTACCCGTCATTCTATTGATATAGCCCGCTAGGGGAGTGCCCCACTACGGCCCTGTCTCGGTCGGGGCCGTCCTTGGTGCTTTATGGGCACTTTAAGAAATTGCGATGGATGCAGATTGCTATTAATCCCATGTGCACCTGGTCACCCAAAAGACCCGTGTGCACCTGGTCACCCAAAAGACCCGTGTGCACCTGGTCACCTAAAAATTATAAAACTGTTTTAAATATTTTTACCCGTCATTCTATTGATATAGCCCGCTAGGGGAGTGCCCCACTACGGCCCTGTCTCGGTCGGGGCCGTCCTTGGTGCTTTATGGGCACTTTAAGAAATTGCGATGGATGCAGATTGCTATTAATCCCATGTGCACCTGGTCACCCAAAAGACCCGTGTGCACCTGGTCACCCAAAAGACCCGTGTGCACCTGGTCACCTAAAAATTATAAAACTGTTTTAAATATTTTTACCCGTCATTCTATTGATATAGCCCGCTAGGGGAGTGCCCCACTACGGCCCTGTCTCGGTCGGGGCCGTCCTTGGTGCTTTATGGGCACTTTAAGAAATTGCGATGGATGCAGATTGCTATTAATCCCATGTGCACCTGGTCACCCAAAAGACCCGTGTGCACCTGGTCACCCAAAAGACCCGTGTGCACCTGGTCACCTAAAAATTATAAAACTGTTTTAAATATTTTTACCCGTCATTCTATTGATATAGCCCGCTAGGGGAGTGCCCCACTACGGCCCTGTCTCGGTCGGGGCCGTCCTTGGTGCTTTATGGGCACTTTAAGAAATTGCGATGGATGCAGATTGCTATTAATCCCATGTGCACCTGGTCACCCAAAAGACCCGTGTGCACCTGGTCACCCAAAAGACCCGTGTGCACCTGGTCACCTAAAAATTATAAAACTGTTTTAAATATTTTTACCCGTCATTCTATTGATATAGCCCGCTAGGGGAGTGCCCCACTACGGCCCTGTCTCGGTCGGGGCCGTCCTTGGTGCTTTATGGGCACTTTAAGAAATTGCGATGGATGCAGATTGCTATTAATCCCATGTGCACCTGGTCACCCAAAAGACCCGTGTGCACCTGGTCACCCAAAAGACCCGTGTGCACCTGGTCACCTAAAAATTATAAAACTGTTTTAAATATTTTTACCCGTCATTCTATTGATATAGCCCGCTAGGGGAGTGCCCCACTACGGCCCTGTCTCGGTCGGGGCCGTCCTTGGTGCTTTATGGGCACTTTAAGAAATTGCGATGGATGCAGATTGCTATTAATCCCATGTGCACCTGGTCACCCAAAAGACCCGTGTGCACCTGGTCACCCAAAAGACCCGTGTGCACCTGGTCACCTAAAAATTATAAAACTGTTTTAAATATTTTTACCCGTCATTCTATTGATATAGCCCGCTAGGGGAGTGCCCCACTACGGCCCTGTCTCGGTCGGGGCCGTCCTTGGTGCTTTATGGGCACTTTAAGAAATTGCGATGGATGCAGATTGCTATTAATCCCATGTGCACCTGGTCACCCAAAAGACCCGTGTGCACCTGGTCACCCAAAAGACCCGTGTGCACCTGGTCACCTAAAAATTATAAAACTGTTTTAAATATTTTTACCCGTCATTCTATTGATATAGCCCGCTAGGGGAGTGCCCCACTACGGCCCTGTCTCGGTCGGGGCCGTCCTTGGTGCTTTATGGGCACTTTAAGAAATTGCGATGGATGCAGATTGCTATTAATCCCATGTGCACCTGGTCACCCAAAAGACCCGTGTGCACCTGGTCACCCAAAAGACCCGTGTGCACCTGGTCACCTAAAAATTATAAAACTGTTTTAAATATTTTTACCCGTCATTCTATTGATATAGCCCGCTAGGGGAGTGCCCCACTACGGCCCTGTCTCGGTCGGGGCCGTCCTTGGTGCTTTATGGGCACTTTAAGAAATTGCGATGGATGCAGATTGCTATTAATCCCATGTGCACCTGGTCACCCAAAAGACCCGTGTGCACCTGGTCACCCAAAAGACCCGTGTGCACCTGGTCACCTAAAAATTATAAAACTGTTTTAAATATTTTTACCCGTCATTCTATTGATATAGCCCGCTAGGGGAGTGCCCCACTACGGCCCTGTCTCGGTCGGGGCCGTCCTTGGTGCTTTATGGGCACTTTAAGAAATTGCGATGGATGCAGATTGCTATTAATCCCATGTGCACCTGGTCACCCAAAAGACCCGTGTGCACCTGGTCACCCAAAAGACCCGTGTGCACCTGGTCACCTAAAAATTATAAAACTGTTTTAAATATTTTTACCCGTCATTCTATTGATATAGCCCGCTAGGGGAGTGCCCCACTACGGCCCTGTCTCGGTCGGGGCCGTCCTTGGTGCTTTATGGGCACTTTAAGAAATTGCGATGGATGCAGATTGCTATTAATCCCATGTGCACCTGGTCACCCAAAAGACCCGTGTGCACCTGGTCACCCAAAAGACCCGTGTGCACCTGGTCACCTAAAAATTATAAAACTGTTTTAAATATTTTTACCCGTCATTCTATTGATATAGCCCGCTAGGGGAGTGCCCCACTACGGCCCTGTCTCGGTCGGGGCCGTCCTTGGTGCTTTATGGGCACTTTAAGAAATTGCGATGGATGCAGATTGCTATTAATCCCATGTGCACCTGGTCACCCAAAAGACCCGTGTGCACCTGGTCACCCAAAAGACCCGTGTGCACCTGGTCACCTAAAAATTATAAAACTGTTTTAAATATTTTTACCCGTCATTCTATTGATATAGCCCGCTAGGGGAGTGCCCCACTACGGCCCTGTCTCGGTCGGGGCCGTCCTTGGTGCTTTATGGGCACTTTAAGAAATTGCGATGGATGCAGATTGCTATTAATCCCATGTGCACCTGGTCACCCAAAAGACCCGTGTGCACCTGGTCACCCAAAAGACCCGTGTGCACCTGGTCACCTAAAAATTATAAAACTGTTTTAAATATTTTTACCCGTCATTCTATTGATATAGCCCGCTAGGGGAGTGCCCCACTACGGCCCTGTCTCGGTCGGGGCCGTCCTTGGTGCTTTATGGGCACTTTAAGAAATTGCGATGGATGCAGATTGCTATTAATCCCATGTGCACCTGGTCACCCAAAAGACCCGTGTGCACCTGGTCACCCAAAAGACCCGTGTGCACCTGGTCACCTAAAAATTATAAAACTGTTTTAAATATTTTTACCCGTCATTCTATTGATATAGCCCGCTAGGGGAGTGCCCCACTACGGCCCTGTCTCGGTCGGGGCCGTCCTTGGTGCTTTATGGGCACTTTAAGAAATTGCGATGGATGCAGATTGCTATTAATCCCATGTGCACCTGGTCACCCAAAAGACCCGTGTGCACCTGGTCACCCAAAAGACCCGTGTGCACCTGGTCACCTAAAAATTATAAAACTGTTTTAAATATTTTTACCCGTCATTCTATTGATATAGCCCGCTAGGGGAGTGCCCCACTACGGCCCTGTCTCGGTCGGGGCCGTCCTTGGTGCTTTATGGGCACTTTAAGAAATTGCGATGGATGCAGATTGCTATTAATCCCATGTGCACCTGGTCACCCAAAAGACCCGTGTGCACCTGGTCACCCAAAAGACCCGTGTGCACCTGGTCACCTAAAAATTATAAAACTGTTTTAAATATTTTTACCCGTCATTCTATTGATATAGCCCGCTAGGGGAGTGCCCCACTACGGCCCTGTCTCGGTCGGGGCCGTCCTTGGTGCTTTATGGGCACTTTAAGAAATTGCGATGGATGCAGATTGCTATTAATCCCATGTGCACCTGGTCACCCAAAAGACCCGTGTGCACCTGGTCACCCAAAAGACCCGTGTGCACCTGGTCACCTAAAAATTATAAAACTGTTTTAAATATTTTTACCCGTCATTCTATTGATATAGCCCGCTAGGGGAGTGCCCCACTACGGCCCTGTCTCGGTCGGGGCCGTCCTTGGTGCTTTATGGGCACTTTAAGAAATTGCGATGGATGCAGATTGCTATTAATCCCATGTGCACCTGGTCACCCAAAAGACCCGTGTGCACCTGGTCACCCAAAAGACCCGTGTGCACCTGGTCACCTAAAAATTATAAAACTGTTTTAAATATTTTTACCCGTCATTCTATTGATATAGCCCGCTAGGGGAGTGCCCCACTACGGCCCTGTCTCGGTCGGGGCCGTCCTTGGTGCTTTATGGGCACTTTAAGAAATTGCGATGGATGCAGATTGCTATTAATCCCATGTGCACCTGGTCACCCAAAAGACCCGTGTGCACCTGGTCACCCAAAAGACCCGTGTGCACCTGGTCACCTAAAAGACCCGTGTGCACCTGGTCACCCAAAAATTATAAAACTGTTTTAAATACTTTTACCGGTCATTCTAATATTAAATCCCACTATGGAGCCCCACTACTGGGGAAAATTCACCGGAGGGCGCCAAAGGTAAATGGATTTTAGAATCCTCCATATATATTGTAGCTTTGGCGCACTCCAGTGAATTTTTTAAAGTACTGGGGCTTCATATTGGGAGTCCAGGTAAATGTATTTTGAAACACATTTTTAATCATTTTAATGCATAAATGACACAAATACAAGGGTGAATTTCAAACAAATATGCTTTAATTAATCAGTTAATCATTTATTGATTTGTCCCTCAATCAGTGCCCGGGCCCGGCTGGCATTTTTGGGCAAATTGTGGTACCGGTAGTGGCGTGCCTGCGTTTCCAGAGAGTGACACATATGGTCAGCCACAGTTCCTCGGTCTGTATCCAAGCCTTGGTTAAAGTTCAATGTGGCAACACTGCGTCGAATTGTACCGAAGGTCACTTTACTTCCAATACCAAACTCTGCAAAGATTTGCCCCACATACTCACACAGATTACCGTAAGGTTGACCGCAGGATGTGAAAAAGAAGAGTTCTATTTCTGAGGTCATTCCACTCAGATGAGGCCTGATTTGATGGAATCGTTTAAGCCAAGTGTATTCCTCCTGACATAGAACAATTCTGCACTCCCCAAAGCTATAGTTTGTTTTGTGGCTAGCTACACACATCTGATAACCCCCACCTTCCGGGGTTACTTCATTGAAATCACTCTCACTAAACATGGTGACTGGGGATCGTCGAGTGCCATTAAATATGGCCAACCGGCTGGACATGAGAGCTGCAAACCTACGCCTGTCAGAGCAGGTGGCACGGACCTCCAGCCTACTGAGAACTGAAGGAATGGCTTGATTGCTTAGCTCAACAAAGCGTTTTAAATCCGCAGCGCTGAGCACCTCGTCCCTGCAGCGTTGGCGGAATTTTGCCCTATGAGTTGCCTGGCTCTGCCGTGAGTCCCTGTCCATCTTCGCCAAGCAGAGTAACATCTTTCGAATTCCAACGACCTTAGCTTGCATACCATTTGGCCGGAACTGAATGAGATAATTCAGGAAACCTCGAATATCGGCCCGGTACATTTTTAACGTGGATGGTGCCAAACCACGGTCATCACATTGACCATACCACTCATACACACGTCTGTAGTTATCCAGAAAACACAGTCCTTCATCGGCCTTGCCCTCTGACATAATGCGGAGGAATTCCCGTACTCGGGATATACTGGTGCGACTATTGTCAATTCGTTTAACTGAAGGTTGTCTACCCGTAATATATTGTTCATATTCAGTCAAAATTACATTACTCCAAACCTCCATTCGGGACGGTACGCCGCCG
>NC_048571.1:90235474-90255474 GCF_013265735.2 Oncorhynchus mykiss
CGTGCACCTGGTCACCCAAAACACGGTTCTCTATGCGGTTAGCGGTGTTCCATCTATTCATGTCCGCTTATGGCGCACCCTACTACGGACCTTTAGCAATGGGGGCCGGCCCGAATTATTTATGGAAGGTCTGATGATGATTTTTTTTTTTTTCCACCATCTCTTTCTCTCTCTGCCGGGGCCGGCCAAGAGTGCTTTATGGACGGTTTAAGACATGACTATGGATGCAAATGCTCATTTTCCTCCGTGCACCTGGTGATTGAAAACGTGCATCTGGTAACCCAAAAATTATAAAACGGTTTTAAATACTTTTACCCGTCATTCTATTGATATAGCCCGCTAGGGGAGTGCCCCACTACGGCCCTGTCTCGGTCGGGGCCGTCCTTGGGTGCTTTTTAGACACTTTAAGAAATCACGATGGATGCAGATTGCTATTAATCCTCCGTGCAACTGGTGATTGAAAACGTGCATCTGGTAACCCAAAAATTATAAAACTGTTTTAAATCATTTTACCGGTCATTCTATTGATATAGCCCGCTAGGGGAGTGCCCCACTACGGCCCTGTCTCGGTCGGGGCCGTCCTTGGGTGCTTTTTAGACACTTTAAGAAATCACGATGGATGCAGATTGCTATTAATCCTCCGTGCAACTGGTGATTGAAAACGTGCATCTGGTAACCCAAAAATTATAAAACTGTTTTAAATCATTTTACCGGTCATTCTATTGATATAGCCCGCTAGGGGAGTGCCCCACTACGGCCCTGTCTCGGTCGGGGCCGTCCTTGGGTGCTTTTTAGACACTTTAAGAAATCACGATGGATGCAGATTGCTATTAATCCTCCGTGCAACTGGTGATTGAAAACGTGCATCTGGTAACCCAAAAATTTAAATATGGTTCAAAACCCGGGTAACACCACTCTATTTACGGACATGACAGTAGAGCTTACCCCCTGGAGCTATTGACCTCCAGGCTTGTAGGCCCTTACTCACCACCCGGGTATCACCCCTCTATTTCGGGGATGATACCAGCAGGGGACCCCCCCCCACCTCCACAACCTCGCATACCAGGTGAACCAGGGCACCCACACTTAAGCACCCCTCCTCGGACATTAAAGCAGATAACCGCGCTGTTATGAACCGCGTGCACCTGGTCACCCAAATGGAACTTGTGCACCTGGTCACCCAAAAGGACCGGCGTGCACCTGGTCACCCAAAAGACCCGTGTGCACCTGGTCACCCAAAGGCCGGCGTGCACCTGGTCACCCAAAAGACCCGTGTGCACCTGGTCACCCAAAGGCCGGCGTGCACCTGGTCACCCAAAAGACCCGTGTGCACCTGGTCACCCAAAGGCCGGCGTGCACCTGGTCACCCAAAAGACCCGTGTGCACCTGGTCACCCAAAGGCCGGCGTGCACCTGGTCACCCAAAAGACCCGTGTGCACCTGGTCACCCAAAGGCCGGCGTGCACCTGGTCACCCAAAGGCCGGCGTGCACCTGGTCACCCAAAAGGACCGTGTGCACCTGGTCACCCAAAAGACCCGTGTGCACCTGGTCACCCAAAGGCCGGCGTGCACCTGGTCACCCAAAAGACCCGTGTGCACCTGGTCACCCAAAGGCCGGCGTGCACCTGGTCACCCAAAAGACCCGTGTGCACCTGGTCACCCAAAAGACCCGTGTGCACCTGGTCACCCAAAAGACCCGTGTGCACCTGGTCACCCAAAGGCCGGCGTGCACCTGGTCACCCAAAGGACCATGTGCACCTGGTCACCCAAAAGGACCATGTGCACCTGGTCACCCAAAGGACCATGTGCACCTGGTCACCCAAAGGACCATGTGCACCTGGTCACCCAAAGGCCGGCGTGCACCTGGTCACCCAAAGGCCGGCGTGCACCTGGTCACCCAAAAGGACCGTGTGCACCTGGTCACCCAAAGGCCGGCGTGCACCTGGTCACCCAAAGGCCGGCGTGCACCTGGTCACCCAAAAGACCCGTGTGCACCTGGTCACCCAAAAGACCCGTGTGCACCTGGTCACCCAAAAGACCCGTGTGCACCTGGTCACCCAAAAGACCCGTGTGCACCTGGTCACCCAAAGGCCGGCGTGCACCTGGTCACCCAAAGGACCATGTGCACCTGGTCACCCAAAAGGACCATGTGCACCTGGTCACCCAAAGGACCATGTGCACCTGGTCACCCAAAGGACCATGTGCACCTGGTCACCCAAAGGCCGGCGTGCACCTGGTCACCCAAAGGCCGGCGTGCACCTGGTCACCCAAAAGGACCGTGTGCACCTGGTCACCCAAAGGCCGGCGTGCACCTGGTCACCCAAAAGACCCGTGTGCACCTGGTCACCCAAAAGACCCGTGTGCACCTGGTCACCCAAAAGACCCGTGTGCACCTGGTCACCCAAAAGACCCGTGTGCACCTGGTCACCCAAAGGCCGGCGTGCACCTGGTCACCCAAAGGACCATGTGCACCTGGTCACCCAAAAGGACCATGTGCACCTGGTCACCCAAAGGACCATGTGCACCTGGTCACCCAAAGGACCATGTGCACCTGGTCACCCAAAGGCCGGCGTGCACCTGGTCACCCAAAGGCCGGCGTGCACCTGGTCACCCAAAAGGACCGTGTGCACCTGGTCACCCAAAGGCCGGCGTGCACCTGGTCACCCAAAGGCCGGCGTGCACCTGGTCACCCAAAAGACCCGTGTGCACCTGGTCACCCAAAAGACCCGTGTGCACCTGGTCACCCAAAAGACCCGTGTGCACCTGGTCACCCAAAAGACCCGTGTGCACCTGGTCACCCAAAAGACCCGTGTGCACCTGGTCACCCAAAAGACCCGTGTGCACCTGGTCACCCAAAAGACCCGTGTGCACCTGGTCACCCAAAAGACCCGTGTGCACCTGGTCACCTA
The DNA here is from genome assembly GCF_013265735.2 of Oncorhynchus mykiss. Classification (NCBI taxonomy): domain Eukaryota; kingdom Metazoa; phylum Chordata; class Actinopteri; order Salmoniformes; family Salmonidae; genus Oncorhynchus; species Oncorhynchus mykiss. The sequence goes on from NC_048571.1 coordinate 90,238,383, forward strand.
AAAATTATAAAACTGTTTTAAATATTTTTACCCGTCATTCTATTGATATAGCCCGCTAGGGGAGTGCCCCACTACGGCCCTGTCTCGGTCGGGGCCGTCCTTGGTGCTTTATGGGCACTTTAAGAAATTGCGATGGATGCAGATTGCTATTAATCCCATGTGCACCTGGTCACCCAAAAGACCCGTGTGCACCTGGTCACCCAAAAGACCCGTGTGCACCTGGTCACCTAAAAATTATAAAACTGTTTTAAATATTTTTACCCGTCATTCTATTGATATAGCCCGCTAGGGGAGTGCCCCACTACGGCCCTGTCTCGGTCGGGGCCGTCCTTGGTGCTTTATGGGCACTTTAAGAAATTGCGATGGATGCAGATTGCTATTAATCCCATGTGCACCTGGTCACCCAAAAGACCCGTGTGCACCTGGTCACCCAAAAGACCCGTGTGCACCTGGTCACCTAAAAATTATAAAACTGTTTTAAATATTTTTACCCGTCATTCTATTGATATAGCCCGCTAGGGGAGTGCCCCACTACGGCCCTGTCTCGGTCGGGGCCGTCCTTGGTGCTTTATGGGCACTTTAAGAAATTGCGATGGATGCAGATTGCTATTAATCCCATGTGCACCTGGTCACCCAAAAGACCCGTGTGCACCTGGTCACCCAAAAGACCCGTGTGCACCTGGTCACCTAAAAATTATAAAACTGTTTTAAATATTTTTACCCGTCATTCTATTGATATAGCCCGCTAGGGGAGTGCCCCACTACGGCCCTGTCTCGGTCGGGGCCGTCCTTGGTGCTTTATGGGCACTTTAAGAAATTGCGATGGATGCAGATTGCTATTAATCCCATGTGCACCTGGTCACCCAAAAGACCCGTGTGCACCTGGTCACCCAAAAGACCCGTGTGCACCTGGTCACCTAAAAATTATAAAACTGTTTTAAATATTTTTACCCGTCATTCTATTGATATAGCCCGCTAGGGGAGTGCCCCACTACGGCCCTGTCTCGGTCGGGGCCGTCCTTGGTGCTTTATGGGCACTTTAAGAAATTGCGATGGATGCAGATTGCTATTAATCCCATGTGCACCTGGTCACCCAAAAGACCCGTGTGCACCTGGTCACCCAAAAGACCCGTGTGCACCTGGTCACCTAAAAATTATAAAACTGTTTTAAATATTTTTACCCGTCATTCTATTGATATAGCCCGCTAGGGGAGTGCCCCACTACGGCCCTGTCTCGGTCGGGGCCGTCCTTGGTGCTTTATGGGCACTTTAAGAAATTGCGATGGATGCAGATTGCTATTAATCCCATGTGCACCTGGTCACCCAAAAGACCCGTGTGCACCTGGTCACCCAAAAGACCCGTGTGCACCTGGTCACCTAAAAATTATAAAACTGTTTTAAATATTTTTACCCGTCATTCTATTGATATAGCCCGCTAGGGGAGTGCCCCACTACGGCCCTGTCTCGGTCGGGGCCGTCCTTGGTGCTTTATGGGCACTTTAAGAAATTGCGATGGATGCAGATTGCTATTAATCCCATGTGCACCTGGTCACCCAAAAGACCCGTGTGCACCTGGTCACCCAAAAGACCCGTGTGCACCTGGTCACCTAAAAATTATAAAACTGTTTTAAATATTTTTACCCGTCATTCTATTGATATAGCCCGCTAGGGGAGTGCCCCACTACGGCCCTGTCTCGGTCGGGGCCGTCCTTGGTGCTTTATGGGCACTTTAAGAAATTGCGATGGATGCAGATTGCTATTAATCCCATGTGCACCTGGTCACCCAAAAGACCCGTGTGCACCTGGTCACCCAAAAGACCCGTGTGCACCTGGTCACCTAAAAATTATAAAACTGTTTTAAATATTTTTACCCGTCATTCTATTGATATAGCCCGCTAGGGGAGTGCCCCACTACGGCCCTGTCTCGGTCGGGGCCGTCCTTGGTGCTTTATGGGCACTTTAAGAAATTGCGATGGATGCAGATTGCTATTAATCCCATGTGCACCTGGTCACCCAAAAGACCCGTGTGCACCTGGTCACCCAAAAGACCCGTGTGCACCTGGTCACCTAAAAATTATAAAACTGTTTTAAATATTTTTACCCGTCATTCTATTGATATAGCCCGCTAGGGGAGTGCCCCACTACGGCCCTGTCTCGGTCGGGGCCGTCCTTGGTGCTTTATGGGCACTTTAAGAAATTGCGATGGATGCAGATTGCTATTAATCCCATGTGCACCTGGTCACCCAAAAGACCCGTGTGCACCTGGTCACCCAAAAGACCCGTGTGCACCTGGTCACCTAAAAATTATAAAACTGTTTTAAATATTTTTACCCGTCATTCTATTGATATAGCCCGCTAGGGGAGTGCCCCACTACGGCCCTGTCTCGGTCGGGGCCGTCCTTGGTGCTTTATGGGCACTTTAAGAAATTGCGATGGATGCAGATTGCTATTAATCCCATGTGCACCTGGTCACCCAAAAGACCCGTGTGCACCTGGTCACCCAAAAGACCCGTGTGCACCTGGTCACCTAAAAATTATAAAACTGTTTTAAATATTTTTACCCGTCATTCTATTGATATAGCCCGCTAGGGGAGTGCCCCACTACGGCCCTGTCTCGGTCGGGGCCGTCCTTGGTGCTTTATGGGCACTTTAAGAAATTGCGATGGATGCAGATTGCTATTAATCCCATGTGCACCTGGTCACCCAAAAGACCCGTGTGCACCTGGTCACCCAAAAGACCCGTGTGCACCTGGTCACCTAAAAATTATAAAACTGTTTTAAATATTTTTACCCGTCATTCTATTGATATAGCCCGCTAGGGGAGTGCCCCACTACGGCCCTGTCTCGGTCGGGGCCGTCCTTGGTGCTTTATGGGCACTTTAAGAAATTGCGATGGATGCAGATTGCTATTAATCCCATGTGCACCTGGTCACCCAAAAGACCCGTGTGCACCTGGTCACCCAAAAGACCCGTGTGCACCTGGTCACCTAAAAATTATAAAACTGTTTTAAATATTTTTACCCGTCATTCTATTGATATAGCCCGCTAGGGGAGTGCCCCACTACGGCCCTGTCTCGGTCGGGGCCGTCCTTGGTGCTTTATGGGCACTTTAAGAAATTGCGATGGATGCAGATTGCTATTAATCCCATGTGCACCTGGTCACCCAAAAGACCCGTGTGCACCTGGTCACCCAAAAGACCCGTGTGCACCTGGTCACCTAAAAATTATAAAACTGTTTTAAATATTTTTACCCGTCATTCTATTGATATAGCCCGCTAGGGGAGTGCCCCACTACGGCCCTGTCTCGGTCGGGGCCGTCCTTGGTGCTTTATGGGCACTTTAAGAAATTGCGATGGATGCAGATTGCTATTAATCCCATGTGCACCTGGTCACCCAAAAGACCCGTGTGCACCTGGTCACCCAAAAGACCCGTGTGCACCTGGTCACCTAAAAATTATAAAACTGTTTTAAATATTTTTACCCGTCATTCTATTGATATAGCCCGCTAGGGGAGTGCCCCACTACGGCCCTGTCTCGGTCGGGGCCGTCCTTGGTGCTTTATGGGCACTTTAAGAAATTGCGATGGATGCAGATTGCTATTAATCCCATGTGCACCTGGTCACCCAAAAGACCCGTGTGCACCTGGTCACCCAAAAGACCCGTGTGCACCTGGTCACCTAAAAATTATAAAACTGTTTTAAATATTTTTACCCGTCATTCTATTGATATAGCCCGCTAGGGGAGTGCCCCACTACGGCCCTGTCTCGGTCGGGGCCGTCCTTGGTGCTTTATGGGCACTTTAAGAAATTGCGATGGATGCAGATTGCTATTAATCCCATGTGCACCTGGTCACCCAAAAGACCCGTGTGCACCTGGTCACCCAAAAGACCCGTGTGCACCTGGTCACCTAAAAATTATAAAACTGTTTTAAATATTTTTACCCGTCATTCTATTGATATAGCCCGCTAGGGGAGTGCCCCACTACGGCCCTGTCTCGGTCGGGGCCGTCCTTGGTGCTTTATGGGCACTTTAAGAAATTGCGATGGATGCAGATTGCTATTAATCCCATGTGCACCTGGTCACCCAAAAGACCCGTGTGCACCTGGTCACCCAAAAGACCCGTGTGCACCTGGTCACCTAAAAATTATAAAACTGTTTTAAATATTTTTACCCGTCATTCTATTGATATAGCCCGCTAGGGGAGTGCCCCACTACGGCCCTGTCTCGGTCGGGGCCGTCCTTGGTGCTTTATGGGCACTTTAAGAAATTGCGATGGATGCAGATTGCTATTAATCCCATGTGCACCTGGTCACCCAAAAGACCCGTGTGCACCTGGTCACCCAAAAGACCCGTGTGCACCTGGTCACCTAAAAATTATAAAACTGTTTTAAATATTTTTACCCGTCATTCTATTGATATAGCCCGCTAGGGGAGTGCCCCACTACGGCCCTGTCTCGGTCGGGGCCGTCCTTGGTGCTTTATGGGCACTTTAAGAAATTGCGATGGATGCAGATTGCTATTAATCCCATGTGCACCTGGTCACCCAAAAGACCCGTGTGCACCTGGTCACCCAAAAGACCCGTGTGCACCTGGTCACCTAAAAATTATAAAACTGTTTTAAATATTTTTACCCGTCATTCTATTGATATAGCCCGCTAGGGGAGTGCCCCACTACGGCCCTGTCTCGGTCGGGGCCGTCCTTGGTGCTTTATGGGCACTTTAAGAAATTGCGATGGATGCAGATTGCTATTAATCCCATGTGCACCTGGTCACCCAAAAGACCCGTGTGCACCTGGTCACCCAAAAGACCCGTGTGCACCTGGTCACCTAAAAATTATAAAACTGTTTTAAATATTTTTACCCGTCATTCTATTGATATAGCCCGCTAGGGGAGTGCCCCACTACGGCCCTGTCTCGGTCGGGGCCGTCCTTGGTGCTTTATGGGCACTTTAAGAAATTGCGATGGATGCAGATTGCTATTAATCCCATGTGCACCTGGTCACCCAAAAGACCCGTGTGCACCTGGTCACCCAAAAGACCCGTGTGCACCTGGTCACCTAAAAATTATAAAACTGTTTTAAATATTTTTACCCGTCATTCTATTGATATAGCCCGCTAGGGGAGTGCCCCACTACGGCCCTGTCTCGGTCGGGGCCGTCCTTGGTGCTTTATGGGCACTTTAAGAAATTGCGATGGATGCAGATTGCTATTAATCCCATGTGCACCTGGTCACCCAAAAGACCCGTGTGCACCTGGTCACCCAAAAGACCCGTGTGCACCTGGTCACCTAAAAATTATAAAACTGTTTTAAATATTTTTACCCGTCATTCTATTGATATAGCCCGCTAGGGGAGTGCCCCACTACGGCCCTGTCTCGGTCGGGGCCGTCCTTGGTGCTTTATGGGCACTTTAAGAAATTGCGATGGATGCAGATTGCTATTAATCCCATGTGCACCTGGTCACCCAAAAGACCCGTGTGCACCTGGTCACCCAAAAGACCCGTGTGCACCTGGTCACCTAAAAATTATAAAACTGTTTTAAATATTTTTACCCGTCATTCTATTGATATAGCCCGCTAGGGGAGTGCCCCACTACGGCCCTGTCTCGGTCGGGGCCGTCCTTGGTGCTTTATGGGCACTTTAAGAAATTGCGATGGATGCAGATTGCTATTAATCCCATGTGCACCTGGTCACCCAAAAGACCCGTGTGCACCTGGTCACCCAAAAGACCCGTGTGCACCTGGTCACCTAAAAATTATAAAACTGTTTTAAATATTTTTACCCGTCATTCTATTGATATAGCCCGCTAGGGGAGTGCCCCACTACGGCCCTGTCTCGGTCGGGGCCGTCCTTGGTGCTTTATGGGCACTTTAAGAAATTGCGATGGATGCAGATTGCTATTAATCCCATGTGCACCTGGTCACCCAAAAGACCCGTGTGCACCTGGTCACCCAAAAGACCCGTGTGCACCTGGTCACCTAAAAATTATAAAACTGTTTTAAATATTTTTACCCGTCATTCTATTGATATAGCCCGCTAGGGGAGTGCCCCACTACGGCCCTGTCTCGGTCGGGGCCGTCCTTGGTGCTTTATGGGCACTTTAAGAAATTGCGATGGATGCAGATTGCTATTAATCCCATGTGCACCTGGTCACCCAAAAGACCCGTGTGCACCTGGTCACCCAAAAGACCCGTGTGCACCTGGTCACCTAAAAGACCCGTGTGCACCTGGTCACCCAAAAATTATAAAACTGTTTTAAATACTTTTACCGGTCATTCTAATATTAAATCCCACTATGGAGCCCCACTACTGGGGAAAATTCACCGGAGGGCGCCAAAGGTAAATGGATTTTAGAATCCTCCATATATATTGTAGCTTTGGCGCACTCCAGTGAATTTTTTAAAGTACTGGGGCTTCATATTGGGAGTCCAGGTAAATGTATTTTGAAACACATTTTTAATCATTTTAATGCATAAATGACACAAATACAAGGGTGAATTTCAAACAAATATGCTTTAATTAATCAGTTAATCATTTATTGATTTGTCCCTCAATCAGTGCCCGGGCCCGGCTGGCATTTTTGGGCAAATTGTGGTACCGGTAGTGGCGTGCCTGCGTTTCCAGAGAGTGACACATATGGTCAGCCACAGTTCCTCGGTCTGTATCCAAGCCTTGGTTAAAGTTCAATGTGGCAACACTGCGTCGAATTGTACCGAAGGTCACTTTACTTCCAATACCAAACTCTGCAAAGATTTGCCCCACATACTCACACAGATTACCGTAAGGTTGACCGCAGGATGTGAAAAAGAAGAGTTCTATTTCTGAGGTCATTCCACTCAGATGAGGCCTGATTTGATGGAATCGTTTAAGCCAAGTGTATTCCTCCTGACATAGAACAATTCTGCACTCCCCAAAGCTATAGTTTGTTTTGTGGCTAGCTACACACATCTGATAACCCCCACCTTCCGGGGTTACTTCATTGAAATCACTCTCACTAAACATGGTGACTGGGGATCGTCGAGTGCCATTAAATATGGCCAACCGGCTGGACATGAGAGCTGCAAACCTACGCCTGTCAGAGCAGGTGGCACGGACCTCCAGCCTACTGAGAACTGAAGGAATGGCTTGATTGCTTAGCTCAACAAAGCGTTTTAAATCCGCAGCGCTGAGCACCTCGTCCCTGCAGCGTTGGCGGAATTTTGCCCTATGAGTTGCCTGGCTCTGCCGTGAGTCCCTGTCCATCTTCGCCAAGCAGAGTAACATCTTTCGAATTCCAACGACCTTAGCTTGCATACCATTTGGCCGGAACTGAATGAGATAATTCAGGAAACCTCGAATATCGGCCCGGTACATTTTTAACGTGGATGGTGCCAAACCACGGTCATCACATTGACCATACCACTCATACACACGTCTGTAGTTATCCAGAAAACACAGTCCTTCATCGGCCTTGCCCTCTGACATAATGCGGAGGAATTCCCGTACTCGGGATATACTGGTGCGACTATTGTCAATTCGTTTAACTGAAGGTTGTCTACCCGTAATATATTGTTCATATTCAGTCAAAATTACATTACTCCAAACCTCCATTCGGGACGGTACGCCGCCGCCGTCCTCATCACTCTCGCTCTCCGTGGAAGTCGCCACGTCACAGCCTTGCTCCCTCGGATCCGAGCACAGTTCACTACCGACCTGACTGACTGGCTGCACCGCCGCCGCCGACGCACCTGCCGTCTGATCACCCTCGTCCACAGGCTGCTGCTCCACGGACAACTCACTTTCAAAACACTCCAAAATCACAGGGTCCTCCGGCCGCGGTTCAACACCGTTGTCAGGCTGCATATACTGCCCCGATTCGGGCTGCTGTCTCTCACTCGAAAACCGGCTAAATTGCATAGCGTTCGTCCACTCCATAGTACCAAACTTAAGTCCATGTACAGCCTTTAAATGTCGGTCTAGCCGCACAATATTCTGTTTACAACAAAGTCCACAGTCGCGTCTTGGTCTGCTGCTCATGGCTTCTCTCTCCGGCCTTCCTCCGTGTCTCTTTGTTTGATCCACCAAACAAACTAACCCTAACCCTAACCCTAACCCTAACCCTAACCCTAACCCTAACCCTAACCCTAACCCTAACCCTAACCCTAACCCTAACCCTAACCCTAACCCTAACCCTAAACCTAACCCTAACCCCTAACCCTAACCCCTAACCCTAACCCCTAACCTTAACCCTAACCCCCCTAAAAAACCCTTACCTAAACCTAACCTTAACCATTCTAAAAACTATACCTAAACCTAAAACCTACTGACAGACAGTCTTTTAACCCAACCAACGGGTTAATCTACAAGTGGGCAACCATGGGGCCTACTACTTTGGCCGGCCGCGCCCGGACCCACCCGGACCGCGCGTATATGTGTGGAGTGCACACCCCTCCCTTCCCCCCCTTCGGCTTCCACGTGTCAGAGATGGAAGTGGATCAACCAACTCAAAACGAGACAAACAAACACTTGCCAGTCACCGCTGCATTGCCTGACGGGGGATCTGGACGCAGCAAGCCAAGGACATTTTTATCCCTGTAAATTACCTGGGATCATCTCAAATCAGGCTTTTTCTAGGGGTGTTGATTCTACACCCAGTATACCTCTCTGTGAAATGGTTTGATGGTGAACAGGTTAAAAATAATCATTAGATTTAATACAACCTAAAATAGCTCTACCAAACCTCTGAAGGACATCACTCCTGAGACCTCCACCAACACACACTTCTACTCCTGAGAAACAACTAGAACGATGAAGAAATCAAGACCCACCTACTCCAAGCCTTCTCAACCAAGATTTTTTCATCAAAAGACCAAGAAGTCATCAAAAGACCAAGAGCTCTACAACCAGCCCCTGACCTTCAGATACACATCACCTCCTCTACTCTTTTTCTACTTAGAGGCAACCCCCACCCTTCTTTTTCACCAAAGAACAAAACATCACCACCCTGACACAGTGGAAACAGACTCTTACCCTCCCACAGAAACCCTGACGAACATATTTCCAACTTAGGAGCAAAAATAAACAAAATTATAAAATAGGTCCACCCCACTCACACTTCTGCACCATACACAAACAAACCAAAAACCCAGGTAAGACCCCCACCCATAGGAGACCCACCCACACTACAAGCCTCAACCAGGAATGCCTGTCAACTGTACATCACAGCTACATACATGGAACAACCAAAAAGGAACCACCTAAAACCACCCATCTGGATCAAAAACCTCTCTCACACAAGTAAACACCCATATTCTACACTGGACCCCCCTCCAGGGAAGTATCCCCCACAGGACAGGTTGCATCAACTCCGGAGGACACACATCACTGGAAACAGCATAAAAAAGTTTTTTCGGATCCGTACATCCCATAATCCAAGTTGACTTGAACACAGAAAACGGCCAAATCTACCGCTAAAACTCCGCTAATAAGCGCCAACTAGAAAAGATAAAAACAGCACCATTTTCGATCCGGGTAAAAGGAACACCCCCCTAGTAACCCTACCTGCAACTACCCCTCAATAAAGAAACAAGGTTCAAGCCCTCTAACACCACAAAAATACCAAAAAACCACGGCCACAACTTTTCCCTGCACATCGCACCTTACTGCATATAAGTGACGTGACTCCACACAAATCGGAGGAACAAATAACTCAACCACATTCAAAGAGCTATATCCGGACCTATGGGTCACCTAGAACCCCAACTAAAAATTCTACAGGAACCCACAGATGTCCACTCTATCCTCTACCTTTCCTGGACCCACAGAACCTCACCTTCGGGTATTTCCAACCCCAAACCCCCTACCAGTGCAGACCGCTCCCAACGCTAACACACAAGTCAATGGTGACACAAAGGTCAAACACACACTTTTTACAGGAGGATCTATCATACTTCTACAAATCACAGGAACTCCACGTATGGCTCATCTTGACCCCTAGGAATTCTAGTTTTACTTAAAATTCACCTGGCACCTCTCAGACACCCACAACCCAAACAGCACACCAAAAGCAAAGTGTCTACTTCTCCTATACAACTCCCCATAGGAATCAACGACAGAGGCCTTCCCAAAATAAAAACATCTCTCACACGGGCAAAACACCACAATATTCAACACTGAAACCCCCCCCCCCCCCCAGGTGAGTATCCCCTAAAAAGGACAGGATACACCAACTCCGGAGGACACACATCACTGGAAACAGCATAAAAAGCCTTTTGGATCCATATATCCCATACTCCAAGTGGACTTGAACAAGGCAAAACGGACAAAACTACCGCATTTCCAGGAACCCAAGGGGACAGGAACGCGACCAAAGCTATACCTCTCTTATAAGCGCCAACTAAAAAGATAAAAACAGCACCATTTTCGATCCGGGTAAAAGGAACACCCCCCTAGTAACCCTACCTGCAACTACCCCTCAATAAAGAAACAAGGTTCAAGCCCTCTAAACACCACAAAAAAAAACAAAAAAACACGGCTACTACTTCTCCCAGCACATCGCACCTTAGTACATATGAGTAAACGTGACTCTACAAAAATCGGAGGAAAAAATAACTCAACCACATTCAAAGAGCTACGAATATCCTTCTACTCCTTTTGAACAAAAGGCCCCTAAATAGCTTCATGCTACACCCCGAATCTGGACCACTCCGAGCCGCTTTTAAATCCTTGCGATTCCTCCCCTAATCTAGGTACTCCTACATCACGGAACCCACCTCCCAGAGAATCAACGCCCTTTTTGGCCTTTTGTCAACGGACCTTCATAGACCTCCAAGACCATCGAGCCTCAACTACACATATACCCACACACACACCCCATTTTCCCTGGTCCAAAATACGGCCTTTTTACCGTAATACGACCAAGTGCACCTATTGTTGCACCTTTCTTTTCTCCTCCCTGCCACCTGATGAAGCCGAGTAAGGCAGAAACGCGTCGTGGCTGGGCTACCCCTAGATCCGTTCTGATGCTGTAAGGAAGGCAGATTCCACACGGACTTCGGGGGTATCTCCTTTTGGCTACCTATTTTCATTTGTACTTTTCTCTTACCCTGATTTTGAGTTTTACACAGGGACACACTACAACGGATGATCTACGAGACAACAAGGACCCCGGGCACTCTGATGGCAACCCAGACCCCCTACTCCACCTACAAACCGGGCCCAAAAAATTTCGACGGGGCATAGATAATCACTTAGACCCTCTACACCTTTTAAGAAGAGACGCTGAGAGGGGCCAGCCGAAAAAAGTTTCGACTGGCAACCTAGTCTCATTGTAGGAACGTCGACTTCGCCTAACATAACGTCTTTTTTTCAGGCTTCAACGAATGGCACAACAGGCTCCCACCACTACAACCCTGACCACACAGGACAACCCGGACTCACAAACACAAGACCAACCGGAACCGAGAACAAAGAAACCCTTCTAAAAAAGCGGCCAAACCCCCACCATACCAGAGGACCCAGAGACCCGGTCATACCCTCATAAGGTTGACATAGGGACGGGCTCCTTTTGGGCAACATAAACCCTCCTAACCTTCCCCCACATCATACCCTGACCAGTGTGATTGAGGGAACGTAACAGAGGCAGTGTTAAGGTGGCCTCTGATTTTTTATCTCCATCCCATACCCAGACCTGGGTGGTATGGAATGATAATCAGCAGGAACAGGTTATAACTCCACATCCATCTATCTCCACATACTCTTCCCAGTCAACACCATCATTCATGGGATTGCTGGACAGAGCCATTGGATTACATCCCCAGCAGGCAACCAAAACCACAGCCAATCCAACATGATGGGAATCCAGGACCTTCTAGACACCTAGCCCCTCGAGAAGGACATGCCTCAAACCTACCTAACAGGTTACCTCCTCAAACAGAATACCACCACCGCTCACCACACCATAGGATGGAGAGATAGGACGTGGACACCCCAGAGGACGGCCCCCCACATAGGACCAGAGGGCACCAGTACCGGACCACCTTTATGAGCACTTAGACTCTGCAGGAAACTCAAAGAACACCAACTTCCTTCACCCCAACAGAAGCTATCCATTCTTGGACCCTGACTCCGTGCTTGGTCCCCCTCCAGAAACTCCACGGACCGGATTAACCCACCCACTCCATCAAAACAGCAAACCCAGCCAAAAGGCGAAGCTCTCACCAATCCAGTGGAGAGATAGGACGTGGACACCCCAGAGGACGGTCCCCCACACAGGACCAGAGGGCCCCAAAACCAAACCACCTTTACAAACACTAAAGACGCTGCAGGAAATTCCAAAAACACCATAAACTTCCTACAACCCAACAGAAGCTATCGATTTGTGGACCCTGACCCCGTGCTCTGTCCCCCTCCAGAAACCCCACGGACCGGATCAACCCACCTGCTCCATCCAACCTGGTCTCACCAACCCAAGATCCACAAGAACCAATGTTAAAGGGACTCTCCCTAGATAGAGGCCTAACCCCACCACACCCGATGGCCCACTTCCACCATACAACTCACCAAGCCACCGGATAGCGACCCACACCCAGAAGAGTCTACGGTCTAAACAACTACTCCCTCTTCACACACCGATCCTGGCCTCCCTAATGAATAAAAAACCTCAAGGATTCCTTGGTATACAACCACCTCTAAAGACCACAACAAAGGAACCAAAGAATCTCACCGGGACCCACGGACCAAGGATGGACCTCCCAAACCCCTCGAGGACCAACACCACTTCCCACGGGAACCGATGTCAAAAGAACTCTCCCTAGAAGCGGATCAACCCCACCATACCTGATGGCCTACCCCCACCATACAAACTCACCCAGCTTCCGAGTGGCTACTCGCATCCCCCCAAAAAAATGATGTCTCAAATCCAAAAAACTACTCTCTCTTCAAAGGGAACACACACAAAAAAAAAAACAAAAAAAAATAAAATAAAATAAAATAAAACCTCAAGGATTCCTTGGTCAGCAGCCACCTCCAAAATAAAACCACAACGTAGACATCAAAGAATCCCACCGAGACTCACGGACCAAGGATGGACCTCCAAAAAATAACCCTCCAGGACCAACACCACTACCACGGGCTGGACCACCACTGAGGCTTCCAGTACAGCGGAGGAACATCTGGAGATACTCTGCACCTGCACCTTACACACCCCACATCCCATACAAAAGACAGGGGGTCATTAAGACCACAAAAACAGACCTCCAATAGCACCATAGAGTTACCATGACCATGGACTCTCAATATAACTTTCCTGTAGCTACTTTACTAGCACCATAGAGTTACCATGACCATGGACTCTCAAAAATACTTTCCTTCAGCCACTTTACTAGTACTTCTCTCTACTGCCACTCACCCCCAAGGCTCGGATCACCTCGTTGTTACCCATCGGCCACTTGCCTCTCGCTCCCAGCGGGAAACCGTACACCTTCACTCGCCTCACTTTCAGGGCAGTTTTAACATACCGAGCAATCGGGTTGTAACGAGCGACCTTCTCGGCAGCCGCGACCTTCAACGAATCAAAGGTCAGCTCGTATCGCACTGTAACATCCACCACCAAAGCATTACCATCTTTTACGCACACCAGGTCTGGGCGCCGCAGTGCCCCAGCACGGGTCCTGCAGCACATTTCCCTGATGACGCTCCATGCGGCGCTTTCGGCTTCATTTGTTAGCAATTCGCACAATTCGTTTGTGATGCCGCGCAATGCGACTATCCTTCACTGCAGGACACTGTCCGAGAATATGCGAGCAGGATTCAACTCCTGATAGGCAGTGGCGACAAGTTTTCGGTAGGTCTTGCCTTCCCCTAGTCAACGAGTCGGGTATACATTCGCCCTTAGCTGGAGACCTGCAATATAGTGGCGTTGTCTGAATCCCCACTTTTCCGGATTTGCCAACCAGTGATTGCTGTTCCTGTCCCTGCCAAATGTTTGCACCCCCACTCCTTGCGATGCTAGGTTCTGCCATCTCAAGAACTCTTCCTGCCTCCAGTTCGGCGGGGCTGGGTTTTTTGACTTCACAGAGCCGGTGGGTTCTGCACCCTGTACAGCCCCTCCCATCACCGCTTCAAGGGGTGGCAGACTTGCCTCTTTCCCACCGGCTCTCAACCACATTCCGAGATACTCTTCCGCTTCAACTGCCCTGCGGGTGACTAGCCGCGTAACGACATCTTCCGAATGCCATAAGCGGTAGACCCTTCTAGCCTGGATGGACGGGATGACACGCGCTAGCCTCATCACACCAAGCCCACCGTCTTGGTTTCTTGAGTAAAGCAGCCCGTTACAGGTACACAGCGGAAGGTGGAGCCACTCCTTCACTGCCCTCCTGATCATCCCGTCTAGCATCGATCGGACTCCCGCACCCAACACGCCATGGTCGGCCCGATAGACCATCCTCGGCACCGCATAGACCACCAACATTTTCACCTTCTGTGAAGGCTTCAGCGGTGACCGCCCAATTGAACTTATCCAGTTACAGAGTCGTTCGACAGGTTCTGGCTCCATAATGCCATGCCACGGACTCACCATCATGCCCAGGTACGCCACCGACTCCTCCGGTCCGACCATGTGTAGTTTCTCTCCACACATTATCCAGGGTTCACAGAGGTTCACCGATCGCGCCCCCCGGACCTTCTGAATGAGAAACCCGTGACACTTTCTGGGCTGAATCCTCAGCCCAGTCAGTTGACAAAATTCTTCCAGAATCAAAATGTTGTGCGCCATACCAACCCAAGAACCGCTCACCAGGACCAAATCATCAGCAAAGGCCAGGGTCGTGATCTGTTGATCATCCAACCGGTACCCCCGGCCGCATCGTTCAAGCGTTTCAATCATTGGATCTAGTGCCAGATTGAAGAGCAGGGGCGACATCGGGTCCCCCTGCTTGACACCGACCCTCACGTCAATGGGAGGAGACAGCTCTCCATTGACTGTAATTGTGGTCGTTATATTGGTGTACGAGTCACCTACGACTCCAATGATGTGTTCGTCGAGCCCTCTCTGCCTGAGCACATCCAAGATGTGCAAATGACTCACTGAGTCAAATGCACGCGCAAAATCCACTAACACCACGGCCAACCTCTCGCCTCTCGCCCAGCTCTGCCTGATTAACCCATCCAAGATCATCAGGTTTTCCGAACACCCAGGTGAGGATATAAATCCTCTCTGTCGCGGGCTAATGGGGCACGCCCGCGCCAGCCTGTGTGTCAGGATCCGAGAGTATAGCCTCAATACCACCGACCCGATAGTAAGCGGTCTCCACCCAGCCACCTGGGTGAGCACCCTCGGGTCACTGGACTTGGGTATCAGGGTAGTTCTGCACTCCTTGAAGGGCTCCGGCAAGGTGCCCGTCGTCAACCATATGGAGAAGGTCGCGGCCATTTTCGCACCAGTGGGATCCCACTTAAGTATTGCTGCTTTGGTTACCCCATCTGGCCCAGCTGCTGTACCATTCTTGATTGCCCCTAGGTTTTCACATACCTCGGCTGCCGAGACGAGGGATCCAAACTCACCGTTCACCGCCTCACCCACCGACCTGAACTGACCAAGACCATAGTAGTCCTCCGTCACCTCCCACCGCCTCTTAAAAGCCGAAGCAATCTCGAGTGATGGGGCGACTTTGGCACCACTCACATCACCATCCAGAATGATTTTGCTCAACTTGGCTTGATCCTTTTGAAACTGTTTTTGCACTACTCCGTACTCCATCTGTTTCTCAATCGTTTTCCTTTCATTTGGTAATGCTGTCTTGTGTTCGCTCGGCGGGTTTCTCGGATTCCGGGCCCTCCTTCCCCCTCTCAACAACCGCTGCAGTTCCAGAGCCGACGTATTGAGCAAAGCTGGGCTTTGCTCCACTCCCCTTAAGGACAATCGGACATCACCAATCAGGACACCATCTTGGGTAGCACCCCCAGCTAGCTTCTCACGGAGAATACTCCGGATGGCATGCTGGGGTGTTAATGGTCTCCCCGGTTTGGACAGCATACCGACTGAATCTTCTTTGTCGCATGCTCCCTTGGTTTTGTCCTTGCGTTCCTCTTCCAGTCTCAGTTTACGTCGTATCTGCCTCACCTTCTCTACAGTTATTCCAGTTCCCATGCTCTCAGCTATCCGCTTGTTAGCATGGTATTCCCCGGCCAGCCCCTCAAGCAGCCTCTTCACCTCTCTCTCTTCTTCCATCCTCTCGAGGACTGCTTTCCCACTTTTCCCCTTTTTTCTAGCTGGCACTTTCCCCTCCTTCTCACGACAGTAGACTTCAATGTGTTGGTGCCTCATGTGCTGGGTCCGTCCTATAACCGTTGCGAAGCTTTTTGGGCAGTGACCACAGCCGTGGTCACTCCCTTACATTTAGGGACATGACAGGAGATGGAGTGGCTGTTTTTACTGGACTTTCCGCATACACTACACCCATACACTACTGTTACCCTCGGATGAACCACCCTGAAGTGTTTCACCGTATCACCGATGGTCCCAAGTGGCTTGTCACAGAGTCCACATCTTAGGTCGCGGACGGGGATCGATACCAACAGGGTACTAGGCGTAACTCCCTTCGCTTGGCTGCTGGCCGGGGCCACCTGGTCTGACTGAGCTGGTTGTGGTGACTGCACGACAATCCTACCCCCGTCCCTTGCTTCTGGGGTAGGTGTCTTTAATTTGCCCACACACTGAGGCGCCACCGAGCCCACGTCCTCCTTCCTTGTTAGGTCATTAGGGGGATCTGGGTCCGAGGCCTGAGACTTGTCCTGGTAGGACATGTTTTCGCAAATTACTATTTTGCGGGGAGGAGTGCCGCTCTCCCCCCTGGGTCCGGAAATCCACAACCCTTCCTTTACCAAGCAATGCTTGGATTTTCTTGCACGTTTCCCGTGTTTGCTCAATTGAACTGTTTTATTCTCTCGCTGCTGCTCATCATTATCTCTCGCCTCCAAGCTTTGCTGCTCACGACCATGCCCTTGGAGTAGCATGCGTGGGTCCGGGTTTGATCCCCCAGTTTGGACCCTCTGGGTCGGAAAATGTATCGAAGTCATTTCCCTGGTTATTTAGTGGCTAGTATTCGGTCAAG